>NC_041393.1:609915501-609932491 GCF_002162155.2 Triticum dicoccoides | reverse complement strand
CCGCACCCTCCCCCCATATGAATATTTTTTCATATTCATAAATATTTTCAAATAACAAATTTGAACATATTTAAAAAAATTATTACTGTTTTTATAAAAAAATATTACTGTTACGATTTAAACAAGTTTGAACATATTTAAACACAAATAAATATCAAACAACATTTAAAATGCATAAAAACAAAAATTGGGGAGCCTGGGAATCGAACCCAGGACCTCCTAGTGTGTGTGCCGCATGCTGACCAGTCGGGCTAGTGGGCGGGTTCTAATTTAGATAGGGTTCTGATATAGATAGGGTTAGGTGGTACTTATGGCGCACTAGGTGGAGGTGTGCCAGTAGAACCCTCCCCCCACTCCACATGTTGCCCTCACGCACTGTGGCCTCCCTCCCTCCCTGCCAGATTCCCCAACCGTACGCCGCCGCCCCCTCTGTCCGCCGCAACCGCCCACGCGCCCTCACCGCCTCCCTCTTCCCTTCCTCCCCCTCGAGCGTCGCCGCCCCCTCCGTCCGCCCCCGCCACCCATGCGCCCCCGCCGCCTCCCTCTTCCCTTCCTCCCCCTTGAGCGCCGCCTCCCCCTGAGCCCCGCCTCCCCCACGAGCGCCGCCTCCCTCCCTAACCCTTGGAGCTGCCGGAGACTTGGAGCCTCGGCGCCGCCCCACGTCCACCAGGAGAGGAGGCCCCACGTCCACCAGGAGAGGAGGCCTGCGACCTCCCCGCCATCTATCCCCGCCTCCCCCAAGCTCGCCGTCTCCGCCCTCCGTCGTCTCCGCTCCGTCCACCACCTCATCATGGTCAGGTAACCCTCCTCCCTCTGCCTCTCTTCTCCTCTCTTCCTCCTCTCCTCCCTCCCGGCCATGCCCTCTTCTTCTCTCTATTGCTAGGTTTAGGTCAAATTCCTCTCTAATTTAGGTCAAATTAGGTTCAAAAAATTGCTAATTTTGGTCAGCAACGGCCATAGCAGGTCAACAACTGCCATAGCAGTGCTCCTATGTTTTCTGTAGCGTTAGTAGAGTGCTAATTTAATCTCTACTCTAGCTCTGTTTAGTGGTCATAATTGAGGCCTAGGGCAGCTACCCCTGTGCCATAGCAGTGCTACCTTTGTGCTCTGTTTGCCATTGCTGGGTCCTGGCCTTGGGATTTGTCAAATGTCCCAAGTTCAATTTCCACTAGAAATGCTGCTGTCTGCTAGTGCAGCAGTGCAAGCTATTCAGTAATGGTAAATCTGCTGGTTATTAGCAATCTTCGGTTAATTAGGTATGTAAGGGACAGTAGGGGGATAAATCACCGTAAAATGCTTTCCATTTGAAGTCTGTAAAATAACAAGCATAATATACCAATACAAATTACTAGAATACTTTGCCTCTCCATCCTGTCATTTGCAGAAACAACAGTTATATTTAGCCTATACAAACCTAATCTATTGACCAACAAAGCAATGTTCTACCTAGATATCAGAGGCAGAGCAATTATTCTTATCTGACAGAAGTAGCAACCAACAAAATGCAGATAGACATGTAACCAAATTCTGCAACTGAACTTTTAGCAGAAAGCTTGTACACAACAAAATTCAGACAAACAATATAACTAACTTCTGTAACTAGATTTTTAGCAGCAAGCAAGCATACAACAAAATTCAGATAGGCGACCAGGTACCTCTCCTCCTTCCTCCTTCCTCCCTAGGTTAAAGGAGATTCAAACATGGTAGTCCATGGATTCAAACTAGCTAAAGGAGATTCAAACTGCCGAACCTTTAGGTTAACAACTCAACACAAACCAATCTCTGAAAGCAAAAACTTAAAACAAAGCAAGTGCATTATTTTTGTGACTGTTTTCATGTTTGCAGAACCAATATTTTTGTGCCAACAATCAGTTTACTCCCTCATGCCAACAACCACTCATTTTTCAGTTAACTCCTGATAGTTCAGATCATATTTTGATTGTCAACAATAGTGGACTTTTAAGGCTTTTTTAGAGGCAATACTAGTTCTGGTCAAAGCAAGTGGTTTTCCTGAGCTATGTGTTGGTTAGAAAATGATGCATGATGGTTTGTTCAGAAGAGGAATAATCCCAGGATAGCACGTATCATGGGGTCAAACCTGGGATGTCAGGACCCCGACTCAATGCCACATCGATCTAGCATGTAACACCTCATATCACTTTGCGGCCTCACGCACGGTATTCCCACGGGTGTCGCCTTACCTTTGCCCGGGACCGTTTGCGCCTTTTGGCACACGTATATGACAGTGTCGCTAGCATCCATATGATAAGGAGCCCGGGCTGACATGGCTAGTCGTAAACCCAAAGCGGCACAGACTTACAGGGACAGGCATCCATGACCCAGCATCGAACGTGTCGGTCATCAGCGAGTGAATCCAGGATGTAGCACTGGGCTAGCAGGACTCCGGTGAACCGGGCTGTAGCAGGCTAACAGGACTCCGGTATTCACCGCGTGACATTTCCCCGAAGGGACAGACACAGGAACGAAGAAGGACACATGCCGGCCAGCCTAAGTGTTCCGGAGCAGTAGCAAGCTACCATGGCTGGGTGGAAACACTAGGAGACATTTCCCCGTAAGAGAGGCTACTAAAGATAAACAACTAGATGGTCAGATCCCACACATACCAAGCATTTCAATAACATACACACAATATGCTCGATATGTGCAAATACAACATGGCATCACAACATGACTCTATGACTCAAGTAATTTATTCAATAGGCTCCGAGGAGTGAGATATTACAAACAGGGGTCTCATGACCCAACATTCAGAGCATACAAATCAAAGCACAAGCGGAAGCTATCATGTCTGGGTACAGACATCTATAAATGAAAAAGGCTGAGAAGCCTGACTATCTATCAGATCCTGCCGAGGGCACAAGATCGTAGCTGAGGTAACAAGCTAAACGTCGAAGTCCACGCGAAACTACTAGCGAGACCGAAGTCTCTCTGCAAAACATAAAATAGGCAAACGTGAGTACAAATGTACCCAGCAAGACTTACATCAGATCTAACTACATATGCATCATTATCAACAAAGGGATGGTGGGGTTTAACTGCAGCAAGCCAGCTTTGACTCGGTGGCTATCCTAAACTACGACTGCAAGCGACTCTTTTGAGGTGGCGCACACGAGTCCACATATTCACCATATCAATACACCACTATGGATCCGCTCCCGTCTCCCTACGAGAACGCCATCCATAGCACTCACGCTTATCTTGCGCATTTTAAAGTATCCACTTTCACTTGTCTATGAACTGATATAAGCAACCCAGAAGTCCTGTTCCGTGGACACGGCTATTCGAATAGATTAGGTTAACCCTGCAGGGGTGTACTTCTTCACACACGCTCTCACCACTTACCGCCGTTTACACGACATGTACTCGGCAACCTTCAAGCGGAAGCCCAACGTGGGTGTCGGCCACGGCCTGCCTAAACACTCAAGTCTCTAGTCCAGGTTTATCGCCTATTTGGGTTCCATCCATGAGGAGATCCGGCCGGAGTTTCGCTCACAGCCCCAAACGATGTGTACAGGGTTCCGTGACACCAAACGGGTGCCCGGTTTACCCGGCCACGTGCCTACCGCACCACAGCCCACCCCTACGGTCAGCGCTGTCCACGGCCTCCAGCATACTACAAACACCAGAAACTACTTGCAACTCCTGGACAGAGGACAAGGGTGATTAAGAAGCCGAGAGGGTCCATTGGTTTCGGGCCCAATGCGTGGTAGTAGCTGAATCATGGATCACAAACACAGAACTCAGTTCCTGAGGACGGCTGCAATGAGACAACCCACCATGTACTCCTACATGGCCTCTCACCGCTACCTTTACCAAATCGTGTTCACACACTTAGCTCACACACAGTAGGACAGGTTCACACGCCTCTGATTCATCCCCGATGAATCAGACCTGACTCAACTCTAAGCAATAGCAGGCATGACAAACAAACATGAATGAGTAGGCACATCAGGGCTCAAACAACTCCTACTCATGCTAGTGGGTTTCATCTATTTACTGTGGCAATGACAGGTCATGCAGAGGATAAAGGGGTTCAGCTACCGCAGCAAGTAACAGATGAATCGATGTTGTCCTAATGCAGTAAAAGAGAGCAGGAGCGAGAGAGTGGGATTGTATCGGAATGAACAAGGGGGTTTTGCTTGCCTGGCACTTCTGAAGATAACATTGAGTCTTCATCAGTGTCAACGATCACACCATCGGTATCACGTCTATCGAGAGGGGACAAATACCGGCGACACAGAAGGGAGCACAATCAATGCAATGCACAATATGATGCATGATCATGACATGGCAAAATGAATATGTTTTGGGCTAATGCATCTAGCAACAAGTTAAATGGGGTTGGTTTGAATACAAGATTCAAATTCAAACTCCATATGTGATTATTTAAATGCCCGTTAATTGATTTGTGCTAAACAGCAGCTATAAGTTGGTCTAACATGCATGAAAATGGTACAGATGGATTCCTTGAATTTTTCTGATAATTTTTCATATATAATTTATTTAATTTGGAGCTACGGTTGAATTTCTATGAATTTTAGAAGTTTTAGGCATTTTCTGAATTTTCCTGATTAAATTAAATCCAGAAAGCATTACTGCGTCAGCATGACGTTGGCATGACGTCAGCAAGTCAACAGGGGCCGGCTCGGGTCAAACCTGACGTGTGGGGCCCACACGTCAGTGACACAGGGGCTAATCCCGCGTTGACCCGGGCTTTGACCCACTACGGGGCCCACTGTCAGTGGCTGTGGGGGGGGGGGTGTTTAGGCGTCATTAGTGCTAATTAGGCGTGCCACGTCGGCAGTCGCCGGAGTGTCGCCGGCGGAGACCACGGCCGACAGCGGAGGTGCACCGTGCGCTCGCTACGGAGCACCATTTGACGTGCGGTTTGCTCCTACGGGTTCCTGGGAGGAAGGCGCATCTAAAGAGGTAAGTGACAGTAGCTGGGGTGGCCGGAGCTGCCGGCGGCGAGCTCCTTTGCGGCTGCCAGAGTTCGGGCAATCTCGGGGTCGGGGTTAGGGAGCACGGCAGGAGGAGCTGGGGCGTGCTACGGACTCCTGAGATCACGGTGAGCACGACAGTGGCCTCGGATACGAGCTGGGGTGGCTGTGGCCACAGCCACGCCATGGCCGGCGGCGAGAGATTCTCGGGCAAAGTGGTGGGGCTAGCTAGAGAGGGAGGTGGGGCACGGGAAGAGGGGGAATCAGCACAGGAGCTCACAGCGGGTGCAGTGGTGGCCTCGGCGAGCTCGGGGAGGCACCGGAGCCGACGAATTTGACGAAGACGGCCGGCGGGTCCGAGGTAGAAGACGACGTCGATGGCGGCGATGCGGCACGTCCGGGGCCTCGTGGCTCGTTGAGGAGGTAGAGGGAGGACCCGCGGAGCTTCCTGGGGCGTCGGTGAGGCTAGGGGTGGCCGGTGGCCATGGGTACGGCGACGATGGCGGCGAGCTCCGCTCGGTGGTGTGCGCGGGAGGGAAGCAGAGGAGGGAACGGGGTCCAGGGGAAGAGAGGGAGGGCTGGACGGCTCCGGGCGGCTGCGTGGCGTCTCCACGCATGGATAGGCTCGAAGGGGGAGGCCTCCAGCGCGAAGCAGGAGGTGGCCGGCGCTCTTCGGGCGCGCGCCACGCCTCGCCTCTGCCTTCTGGCAGAGGAAGAAGAGGACAAGGGGGGGAAGGTGGGCTGGGCCGCGCTGGTGGGGGAGCTGGGCCGGCTGGTGGCTGCACGGGTGAGGCCAGGTAGGCTCTGTTCTTTTTATTTTTTTTTCTAATTATTTCAGTTTTCTATTTTGCAGGTTTGTTTTGAATTTGGTTTTGAAACCAATTCAATTTATTTTGCTTCTGACAATATTTTTAGGAGCTAAAAGAATTAAAACAATGCTCCACAAAATATTTCAGAATTATTGGACCTATATTTATTTAATAGTAGATATAAATCCAATTCAAATAATTATTGATTCAATTCAAATGCCCAAATTAAATGTTTCTGTGACACCAAAATATTGGTTTGGATTTTTACCTCTTGCCAATATTTCCAGAGGATAACAGGAACATTTTCTTGGACACATTTGAGAAGATTTAATTGTTGGTTATTTTTAGAGGTTTCTGAGGCTTTTGAAAATTCCTCAATTCAAATTTCATTTGAATTTAAACATGATGCAGCAAGAGGTCTAGCCTAGTGCATTACCAGAAGCTAGGGATGTGACATGGGACCCCTATTGTAATTTGATTTTGATTATTAATTTTTCTGTGAGCAGATGAATTACAATGTTTGTGTTGTAATGAAACTTGAGCTGAAATAGAACTTGACAGCCTGTACAGTGAATATATGCAGTGAACAGAAATTGACAGGTTTTCTTGACTGAATTCAGTCCTGTACAGTGAATATATGCAGTCAATATACAATCATTGTAATTTTTGGGAGTAATTTTTGGTGTCAAATCACTCAAGCAGTAACGGAATTTTCAAACTGAACTTGACACAATACTATTCAGTTAATTTTCTTGGACAGTAGTATGTATGCTCATCTCTTTATGTTCCAAAAAAAGGGTTTGGCCGACCCACCTCATACCTTGAATCAAATGTGCTATTGGTTTCGAATGGCACTATGATTGTGATATCATCGGTTGCAATGTTGTTTGCATACTTTTTATTTGTCGTGCTTGTTGTCCAGCTTACTCTCCGTTACTTTGCCCACTGCTTTCATAATGAGAGATTTTGCTTGATTAAACTTGATATAGAGTGGTTATTTTCATGCATTTTTATGATCTGTTGTAAGGGTACTAATTGGTCTATTCTGCTGCTTATCAGAGATGGGGGGAAGCAGCCACCACCGCTCTGCCACACCGCAGTACGAGTTGGATGCTTCCGAGTTCTTTAGTATCATACTTGGGACTTCAGTATCATCCATGACGCAGGTATATAAAATGAGAGATCTCCCCTTCACCCATCTCATTATGATATCTGTTGTTTGCTACATCACTCATTGTCCCAAACTGCAGAGGCTGCCTGACAGTTTTATGAACATGCTGGGTCAAGATCCGCCAAATAATGTGAAGCTGCGACAGGCCGGCAGCGGGTTTTGCAGGCTGTGGGATGTGGAGTTGGTGATCAAGGAGGGCCACATGTACTTGTATCGTGGGTGGGAGAAGTTCTACCATGCCTACGACCTGCGGCTGGGGTACTTCCTTCTCTTCAGGTACGATGACGAGGCCACCATGCTCATCGTGAAGGTGTTCAACGCGACTATGTGTCACATGCGCTACGCTGACGATGATGATGCCAGTATGTTCTGCCTCTTCTTATTCCTCTACATTTGGCTTTGTCTCACATTGATTGTTAAAGGTCATTGTTGCATTTGGACAGGCAATGGGAGCAGCAACAGCGACACGGGCTACAGCCAAAGTAGCAGCGATTATGGCTGTAGCAAAAGCAACATAGATTCTGGCTTTAGCGAAAGCAGCAGCGATTCTGGCAGCAGCGATTCTGACAACAAGAAGGATGACCCGGACTGGAGTGGGGGAGAAGAGGAGCAGAGTGGGGATGAGGAGCTGCAGGATGACGATGGGTATCAAGCTGAGGATGACCTAGCGCTAGTGGTGGCTGACCAAGGGCAAGAGATGGTGGTGGCTGACCATGGGCAAGAGATGGTGGTGGCTGACCATGGGCAAGAGATGGTGGTGGATGAGGATGACCTAGCGATGGTCGTGCCCGTCCTGCCTGAAGGTGGCCTCGCGATGGTGGTGGTGCCTGACAATGACCATGCACCGGTGGTGGCGCCGACGATCCCACAGCTGGGCGACATGACCACACCAATTATGGTAGAAGACTACATCCCGCTGCCTCCACCGCCTCGCCGCTCTTGGCGCATCAGGCTGAGGAAGGAGAAGGAGAAGAACAATGAGAACTGAACTATGTCAGGTATGTCAGATCTCCAAAATGATATATATATACTTAGTTACCTATGTTATCTCTAATATGCTTAGTTTCCTATAGGTTAGCTTCATTTTACCTAAGTTGGCTCTAATATGCTAACTTAGAGCTTATATGCTTAGTTTCCTATAGGTTAGCTCCAAAATAACTTATGTTAGCACAAAATGATCAAGTTTACATAATAAGCTTATAGTCTTCTTCTTATTCTTCTTCTTTTCCAAAATGACATAGGTTAGCTTCACTTTACCTAAGTTGGCTCTAATATGCTAACTTAGAGAGCTTATATGCTTAGTTTCCTATAGGTTAGCTCCAAAATAACTTATGTTAGCACAAAATGATCAAGTTTACATAATAAGCTTATAGTCTTCTTCTTATTCTTCTTATTCTTCTTCTTGTTCTTCTTCTAGTATTCTTCTAGTCTTCTTCTTCTTCTTCTTCTTCTCTTCTTCTTCTTCTTCTTCTTCTTCTAACTTCTTGTTTATCATTTTGCAGATTTGATTTAATTCAGGAAGCTTGCATGGATGGAGTACTTCTTTTCCATTTGTGTTTTTATTTTGTATCAATGTGAAACTTTTGTGAATTGATGGATAACGGTGTTGGATGAACAATGTGAAACTTTTGTAATATGTAACGATGGAACTATGTGTTGGCTATGTTTGTATATATGATGAAACTTGTGTGTTGGATATGATTGTTATATGGATGCTTGTTGTATATATATGTGTTGGATATCTCATATGTGAAATAATGACCTGAGATTAAGAAAAAATGAAAAAAAATTAAAAAAATTGTTACTAATGGCGCACTACCATGTGGTGCGCCATTAGTATAGCAGATACTAGTGGCGCACTGTGGGCAATACTAATGGCGCACGACGTGGTGCGCCATTAGAACACCAGATACTAATGGCGCACCAGTGGTGCGCCATTAGAATTTAATTCTAATGGCGTGATGCTAGTGGCGCACCAGTAGTGCGCCATTAGAAGGCAAAACTGGTGCGCCACTAGCATGCCTTTTCCTAGTAGTGTTATAATAAGGATTCACTTAAAATAGTACGTGAGCGAACAAAGGGATCAATTGGACAGTGTTCCCGAGCAGTAGCGAGATGTGTGAGGTAGTAAGATACACCGCTGGCGCTTTTAATTTTTCTTATTAATTTGTTTGTTTCACCCTCTGACTGGTGGGACCCAACGTACTACGTGGAGAGAGGTAAGGTGACTAAGGCTGCATTATTTCTGCACCACTGTGGATAGTCTTACCACCAAAGCCACATGACACGATTATGATTGAAATCCTAATGACTCCCACACACACACACACAAACACGGCATGCCTGTCACACGAATGCATGAATGTATAAAACGTTATTTTCCTCTTGTTGAACATAACAGGAGGGTTGTGTAGTTGGTTAGCCTGTTCGCTCATCAAACTTGAGGTCTCAGGTTCGATAACTACACTTGAGCATAATTTTTGCCAGGAGGATTCTTTGACCGGTCAAAATGTTTTCTAGGGTTTGCACGCTACACAGACTCTCTCCAATATATATATACACGCTGGAGCCTCATCGCTCGTAGTTTCTCTCTTCACACTCTCTCGCCCTCTCTAGATCTAAACAAGACTTCATTGGCCTCTCTCTCCCCTCACTACTGCTCAAAGAGCCGGCAGGATCCGTCCGGCGGGAAGTGAAGGAAGCTTAACGCTGTCGCCGTCGGCGAGGGAGGGAATCCACTACCGGCGCTGTTGTTCACTTTCCACCCAGCGGCAGCGCGGGAGGGCCTCCGACCCCTTCTTCTTCGCCGTCGTCCCATCGCCCACCGAACCATGCCCCAAGAACCTTAAGGTATATTTTACTTACTCCACATGCATTGCTCTAGCTGCATGTATACCATGAATCTAGGACGTGGTTCAAAGAGGAAAGGAGTGGGGGAAAGTAGTGGGAAAAGTTGTATATAGCATGAATCTAGGACGTGGTTCAAAGAGGAAATGAAGGGGGAAAGTTGTATAGCATGAATCTAGGACGTGGTTCAAAGAGGAAATGAATGGGGGAAAGTAGTGGGGAAAGTTGTATCACATAAATCTAGGACGTGGTTCAAAGAGGAAAGGAAGGGGCGAAAGTACTAGTTCAAAAAGGAAAGGAAGGGACAAGGCTGTAGAGTTTGAGCACGACTAGATTTGCTGCGCTCACATAGGGAAAGGTGTCTAAAGATAACAAAACTGGGACCAACACAAATATGCTCCTTGGTTGTTTGTTCTTTGTTGCAACAGACTGTGCATGACCACAGTACATTGGTAGATGCACATGGTGCTGGTGCGTCCACTATCCCGTGCAACTCATTAGTTGTTGTTAATCTAAGGCCTTGTTTGGTTAAAAACTCCCTAGTCCCTACCTGCTTGGTTCCAGGGACTAAACATGGACTATAGGTTATTAAATGACATGATAAAAGATCATGTTACCCCTAGTAATGAACTAATAGAAACAAGGTGCGATGCGTGGCAGGGGCAACTATTGGAAAAAGTCCCAAAAAGACTCCCTCGGGGTCTTCTTTCTTTAGTCCCAAATGCCCACTTTTAGTCCCGAAAAGTCCCTCCTGCTTGGTTTAGATGTGACTAACACGGAGTTTTTTAGTCCCTACACCAAAATGTCCCTGTAAACAAATACCCTCTAATAATGCCGCTGGAAAATTGATGCAATGCCATAGTTAAAAGCAAATTACATGTTTAACGAATTTTATTGTTAATATAATCTCTATGTTAATATTAATCAACGCCACCGTTTGAAAAATGCTACTGTCTTGCTTTCTTTCCCATTTAGATAAGGTAGATGCTTCTTTTCGTTGGCTTCTGTGTCATCCACCGTTATTGACCACTAATTGTTTCCTTTGCACCTCTGTGTAAACATGGTTATCTACTTCACCTCGTTGCCATTGTGACCTTTTGTTGCAGTACACAAAACACTTTTGTTTTAAGAGTGTTTTGTGCAGTTCAACCAAAATGTCACACCGACAATGTTGCTTGATTGCTTGATCTTAGTGGAACTGCACAAGAGGAGATCTTACTTCCTATCCGTTAAGGCAAATTTGGTTCAGATCTTCTTCTTGTGAGTTGTTTGAATTCCGCATCATGAGAGGTTAGTACTAGCCTTCTTTCACATGATTCTGTAGTGTGCTTTCATATGTTGTGCTACTTGTACGATAATGTTGCTTGATTTTAGTGAACTGCACAAATGGAGACAAGACTTCCAATCTGTATGTGCACCGTAATATCCCATTGAGGTAAGATAAGGATATTTCACAACTGCTGGCCTGTATTTTGCCACTTTCATTAGAAAATTAAGTTTAGTACTATACTTGTGCTCCCTAATTGACATGCCAAATCTTACATTGAAGGCGAAGCTTGTCTGTTATTGAACCAAGTGATGAAGGGGAAGAACAAGCGGAAGAAAAACAAAAATCAACTCCCGGAGCTATAATGAAGCACTGGAACTGTGATGACACAAGTAATGATATAGTTTTGCGTCTAAATTTATTCCTATGGCTGGAACGAGCAATTGTTTTGCCACTGATTTGATGCCATATGTAATTATCTCTACTTGTGCAAACATGGATCTTCTTTGAAGATAGCATATATTTTAGTGGAACTGCACAAAAAGATGTTGGAAACATTAAACTAATCGAGGAGTATATAGTAAGCATGGCCACCATAGTAGATAGCAACAGATGGTTCCGGAGAAGTGCTTGATCTGTATGCTCTACACAATAAGCCTCCTGACAAAGGTTGGTACTCGCCCACTAATTCATCCATATGATTGAGCTTTGTCATCTCTATTGGTGTTGTGCTACTGTTTAGATACTGTCATGAAAAAGTGGTATTGTCCTTGAGAAGTGCTTCATCTGTGTTGTTTTAAATATTTCCTTTCCTTTTTTAGAGCAAATAGGGATGCTAGCATTTAGTTATCCTCTTGTCTTTGCACAATAGGATCATCTTCCTCTGAAGAAGAATATGGAGTACGTGAAGTGACTAGTTCCGATTATGCCAGGATGAAGAAGCCCTGTCTATCTTCTCATCAGAAGGAGCAGTTGAAGGATGGTTACATTACTCCCCACAAGACAAAACTAACTTTAGCTCAGAAGGACTGACAAATCTCCATTTTTTGCTGTGATGCGCGAGTACAATGTTGTTCTAGGATTCTCATCAGAAGGAGTAGTTGAAGGATGGTTACATTACTCCCCACAAGACCAAACTAACTTCAGCTCAGAAGGACTGACAAATCTCCATTTTTTTGCTGTGACGCGCGAGTACAATGTTGTTCTAGGATTCTTTCTGGTGAGTTCCATTTTTCTGAAAGTGTGCTCTACATGGACCATGTAGGTGCCTGTTTAAACTGTCAATTCATAGTACATTTTGCTTTATACTAATCACTTTTTTGTATTTGTGCAAACAGGGGTGATCAGCTTGATTTCAATGGGAACTGCACAAAATGTTCATGAATACATCGAATCATTCATTTCCACCACAAGAAAGGAGGTGCCATTAAGTTCAAGGCGTTGCAACATATAAGGGCGAAAGCATACATGCTACGCGTGAATTTGGTTGATTTTGGTGGAACTGCAGAAAAAAACATTTGGTTTATTTAGCAAGAGGTGCCATGTCAATGTCCGAACTGATGGCAAACCCTGCCCGTTCCACAATCGTAGGCATTTGATATTTTGGAATGGGACAACCTTGTCAAATTTTTCTCATTGATTTTAAGACATGAGTTTGATATTTTCGAATGGGACGCCCTTGCTGTCAGCAGCGTCGATCAATTGTTTCTTTATTCTTAGTTGTGAAGTAAATATTGCCTCTAACACGTGAGTCGCTGAGATGCATAATCATCGATTGTTTTGAATGTTCTCTATGAATTGCCAGCCCTGTGTGTTTGATTGCAATGTACAGAAACGCTAAAAAGCTGCTCAAACTCTTTGTACTCCTTCTGTTCCTTTTTACTTTGCATATTGTGAAAGTGCATACTTTTTTGTATAAGATTGGTCAAAGTAGAGATACTTTGACTGCAGACAAAACTTGTATAGAAAGGACCGGAGGGAGTACATGTGAAACTGCTGCAAACAAGGTGATCACCCTGGGAATAATGCTAGAACGTATTGTTTTGCATGTTCATCCAATGCTAGTGATACAGGAATTCGAACTAATCGAAATAAATTCATTCATACACGATCGGATTTCATATAAACATGCCGGATTTAATTACATTTCATACATTCTTCAACTAAAAAGGGGTGTTTGTGGCCGCATGCATCTCCCAGATGCAGAGGCCGGGGGTCATCCTCCTTTTCTAAAAAAAACTAAAAAGGGGTGTGCTGGAGGTATAATTAATTAACCGAAGCTACCCACCTGTGTCCCGTTGAGCCGAACAAAAGCTTCAGTGACTTAACTACAGGTGCAGTTGCGTAACTGACATGTGGCCTGTTGGGCCCACGTGTCAGTCAGCCAACTGCACTAACAGTTAAGTAGAAGCAGCGTTCTTCTCCAGCGCAACTCTCCGACTCCATGTCGCCGCCAAGAAGCTAACCGGCCGTCAATGGTCAACCCGCCTAGCTTGGCTTCAACCGGAGGGTAGCAGCGGTGGCCTTACTTGGACCTGACTGGCGGCGACCTACCGTGTTCTACTCTTCCTTGTTTTCTGTGTGGCGCAGCCTCGTTGGCAGTGGGGCGGGGCCTCGGCGGAGCCGGCGATGTCCTCTGTCTCGTTGCCGGCGGGCGGCGCCTCAGCGGAGCGGTGGAAATCCTCCCCCACATTGCTGGTAGGGTGGGGCCTCGGCTGAGCCGACGATGTCCTATGCCTCGTTGTTGGCTGGGCGGGGCCTCGGCGGAGCCGGCGGTGTCCTCTGCCTCGTTGTTGGCGCCGCGGGGCCTCGGCAGAGAAGGGCGTCGTCGACGCCAGCGAAGCGGGGACTTGTCGGAGCCGGCATTGTCCTCTGCCTCGTCCTCGGTCTCGCCAAATAGCGCCTCACCTGCTTCATCGCCCTCTTTGCTAGCCTCTTTGTAGGCGGCCGCAGCCTCCGCCACCCGCATGCGGTACCGCCAGCGCTCGAGGCGGCCCTTGCGGGCGGAGCAGTACGAGTCGAGCAGCGCCTCTTGCTCCGCCCGCTCCACGGCGATTTGCTCCTCCGCCTGCAGGTGCTCCTGGAGGAGATGGTGGTTGTAGGCGGCTTCGGCCTGCGCCTCCCGGAACTGCTCCTCACGCATCTACCTCACCCTGTCCATATATTTGGCACGGGCCTCGCCGATGCTCATGGTGCAATGCACCGGCGAGGATGGCGCGGAGGAGGGGGTTGGCACTGGATCATCGACTACCATGTTCTCCATTGGGACGTCGTCGTCCTCCGGCTGCCTGCCGGCCAGCCGGTCGGCAGCAATGGATGCCATCTCCTTGTGGTCCGTCATCCGCCCGTCCCGAAGAGCGCTGGAGCGCGAGGAAGCCATGGTGGGCAGTAGTGGTGTGGATAGGAGAAAGGCAATGTATGCGGATGACTGCAGCTATGGCCGGTGCAGCAGTTTATATAGCAATGGTGGGCGGGCGGAGCGACGGACGTGTGGCGCCGGAGTAGCCGCCTCGGCAACCGCATATCATTAATGTGTGCGGCAGAAGGACGGACGGACGGCACTTGTGTCATGAAGGCGGAGCAATCGCCTGCACCGGGAAGCAGGGCGGCCGGCACTGACTGTTTCGGGCGGAAAGCGCGCGCGGGCGAGGAGATGACTTTACTTGGATAGGATGACAATGGGGACCCACCAGGTCCATAGCCTCACGTACGCAAGTGCCTCCTTATTATATATATATATATATATATATATATATATATATATATTAAACTATAATTTATTTTGCTTCCTCCTGGTTTCCTGACATCACGGTCCCACACCATTGTCAACCTATGTACTCCCTCCTTTCCGGTTTATAGGGCTTATCTCAAAAATTTTAGTTTTCCCATTTTATAAGGCTCAATTTGGTTGTTTTCCATCACATGTTCAGATTCCAAGGTGCATTAAATCATTGCATGCAAGTATTAAGAGAAAATTGACCAATGCATGTACTTTATGCATGCATGCATTGTAATTAATGCATTGATCAACATAATTTTTTGAGGATAACAAGAGCATTAATTAGGTGCTTTTGCAAAACTACAAAAAGTATTCCACAACTCGTCATCTACCTTGATTGGTGAGATTTTTGAACTGAGCATTATAAACCGGAAAGGAGGGAGTAGTCAATAAAGGAGAGAATTGCACAAGAAGCGGCTGACAGCTGGGACCAAGCAGCTCGAGCAGTATTTGTGTTTTTGAGGTGTGAGCACTGCAGAGTTTTTCGATGTTTACCCCATATATTATTTTTTCTCCTCTGAACAACAACAAAAATATCGCTGCAGGTATTAACTGGGCGGGCTGTGGCCCGTCTAGCCTAGGCCAGATATCCAGCCCAGATATTAATTTTTTTCAAGCTGACAATGGCTAGCCCAGCTATACTTTTTTTTGAGGAATACCCAGGCAAGGTAAGTTGTTATTCTCCGCCCACTAGGTTGCAAATCTTTCCTAGGAGGGATGCATTAGGCTTAACAAGAAAATGGGCTTTAGAAATAATAAATGGGATGTAATTATAAAAACTGGGTAGTAACTATAAAAAAATGCACTAAATAATGATTACTTTATAAAATATTATTTTTGGAATATTGAAAATTTTAATTTCATTAATTGTTGCAAGCGCAATGTTTTGTTGGATTTTTACGTAATATAAATTTATATTGAAATTGTATTTAATCTAACTAGAAATTTCGGGATAAAAATATTCGGATCCCATCAAAATGTGGGAAATTTTATTGAATTCTGTTTAGAACGGTTGGTTGAAATGGGCTGTACTTTTAACAAACTGTAAATGGGCTGTAGTAAATTCCATTAGAATTCAAAAATGGGCTACACATTCTTACAAATCTCAAATGGGCTATAAGTTCTCTACCACACACTTCTGGCCTTACTAAGTTGACGCGTCCCCTAAAAAAATAGAGTTGACGTGTATGCAAGGCTTTGTCAACTTATAGTCAACACACGGTTCTAGCAGCAGTGGCCGTTGGATGTCCATCCAACAGATGCCGTGCTTGTTCTTAAATCTCGGATATTATAGCTTCACCCGCCCAAAAAATGATTCCTCTCCCTGACATCTGGGGCGCACCGTTTCGGAAGCTGACCTGTGGGCCTACTAAGTTGACGTACCAAGGGCTTTGTCAACTTAGTCAATATAAACGATTCTAGCTGCAGTGACCGTATGATGTCCATCCAACGGCCGTCGTGCTTCTTCAACCTCTGGTCTTCTTGCTCCAGCCGCCCAAAGTAGCGCCGGTCGTGTCGCGTGCTCCTGCCTCCCGTGGCTGACTGTGCTACCGCGAAGGCCTCACCGCCCTCTACTACTCCCACCGCTGGCCAGGCCATCCCTCCACTCACCCATACCCCCTATTATTCTGCGGCGACGGCAGCGCATCCGAACCAGTGAACCCTCGTACTCCTCTCTGCGTGTGCATCTACTGCCGCGTCTTCCCTGGCTCCGTGTCGTCCCATTCCTAGGCCTCACCGTCGTCCACCGCCGTGGTGCTCTCAGCGCGGCATGGTCAACATGGTCAAGGAACGACTTCCATCGGACATGGACTGTACGTGGAGAGGCTGACAGCTGGGTCCATGGCAGCCGCAAGGAAGTGCCTCCTTATTATGCGCAAAATAATTATTCCTCCACCTGACAGCGTGGACCCACCGGACGGGCCACCGTATTTCACGAAAAAAATGATTCGCCCCTGACTGCTGGGACCCACGAGCTACATCTTCGCACGCAAGGAAGTGCGTCCGGGAAAAAAACCGGTTCGCCCCCTGACTGCTGGGACCCACCAGCTACATCTTCGCACGCAAGGAAGTGCATCCGAAAAAAATGATTCACCCACCGATTGCTGGGACCCACCAGCTACACCTTCGCACGCAAGGAAGTGCGTCCGGGCAAAA
>NC_041393.1:609914533-609915323 GCF_002162155.2 Triticum dicoccoides | reverse complement strand
AAGTGCGTCCCGGCCAAAAAAAACCGATTCACCCCCCTGACTGCTGGGACCCAGCAGCTACACCTTCGCACGCAAGGAAGTGCGTCCAGGCAAAAAAAAAACAAAAACAAAACGATTCGCCCCCGTGACTGCTGGGACCCACCAGCTACATCTTCGCAGGCAAGGAAGTGCCTGACAGTCGGGACCCACCTGGTCGAAGCGTACGTAGCGTTGTCATCCTGGTCGCGAACGTGTACGTACATACTGGTCGATGTAGAGGCGCGCATGTGCACTGCAAAAAAAAGACACATCCATGACATTTTGGGCCGAACGATTTTTTTTTCTATCATACATATGACACTTCTATGACGATAATTGTGACAGAACCCGGTATCATCATAGATGTGGTGGGCTCCTACTTCTATGACAAAAAATCATCACAGAAAATGGGCTTTTCGTCCTGGGCGGGCCGGAGACGCAGTTGCATGACATTTTGGGCCGTCCATGACAGAAAAAACCGTGGTAGAAGCGAGGGGGAGGAAAATTTCGGGGAGTTGCCGGTTACGGTGGGATGTCGGGGACCGAGCCATGCGCGTTTCTCTCATACACGTACGCGTGTGTGTGCGAGGCATTGGCTCTAACTGAACCCGAGCGAGGCATTGGGCTCTAACTGAACCCGAGCGATTGCACTGTAGGCTACGCGTTACTGAACCCGAGCGATTGATCGATGGCTGTTAATGGAACCCGATGGAGCGATTCCTTCGCTGCTGCTGCTAACTGAAGCCGATCGATTGGATGAACAGTGAGTCTT
>NC_041393.1:609897484-609913990 GCF_002162155.2 Triticum dicoccoides | reverse complement strand
CGTAGGAGGTCCGTTTCATCTGTTTTGTGGTACACCACAACCCTCCCGATCAACAGGACCCCCGTTTCGACCGTAGGAGGTCCGTTTCCTCCGTTTTGCGGTACGCCACACCCCTCCCGATCAACAGGACCCCCGTTTCGACCGTAGGAGGTCTGTTTCCTCCGTTTTGCGGTACGCCACACCCCACCCGATCAACAGGACCCCGTTCCGAACGTGGCCGGTCGAACACAAGGCTGTTTCCTCCGTTCTGCGGTACGCCAGGCCTCGTTTCCATCGCCTGTTCTGTCCAAGCCGGTCGGATCCAGTGCGTTTCGTTGCCTCCCGATGAACACGAGGCATTCCGTTGCCTCCCCATGAACACGACACATTCCGTTGCCTCCCCATGAACACGACGACAACTCTGTTTCTCCATTCCGACCCAGCCATGTACGTATGCGCGAGTAGGCGTTCGAGACCCTGCCCGTAAGTATGTACGTGGCCGTATTTTCTTTCTTGCACCCTCGCCGCTGTATGTACGTGTACATGCTACGTGCGCGCCTCTACTACGACACGTGCGCGCCTCTACATCGACCAATATGTACGTACACATTCGCGACCAGAATGACAAGGCTACGTACGCTTCGACCAGGTGGGTCCTGACTGTCAGGCACTTCCTTGCCTGTGAAGATGTAGCTAGTAGGTCCCAGCAATCAGGGGGGCGAATCGTTTTTTTGCTCGGACGCACTTCCTTGTGTGCGAAGATGTAGCTGGTGGGTCCCAGCAGTCAGGGGGTGAATCGCTTTTTTTTGCCCGGACACACTTCCTTGCGTGCGAAGATGTAGCTGGTGGGTCCCAGCAGTCAGGGGGAAACTTTTTTTCACAAAATACGGTGGCCCGTCCGGTGGGTCCCCGCTGTCAGGTGGAGGAATCATTATTTTCCGCGTAATAAGGAGGCACTTCCTTGCTGCGGCCGTGGACCCAGCTGTCAGCCTCTCCACATACATTCCACGTCCGATGAAAGTCTTTCCTTGACCACGTTGACCACGCCGCGCCGAGAGCACCACGGCGGTGGACGACGGCGAGGCCTAGGAAGGGGATGACTCGGAGCCGGGGAAGACGCAGTAGTGGATGCCCACGGGAAGAGGAGTACGAGGGTTCACTGGTTCGGCTGTGGTGTCAGGCTATTGTCGCCGTAGAATAACAGGGGGTGTGGGTAAGTAGAGGGATGTCCTGGCCAGCGGTGGGAGTAGTAGGGGGCGGTGAGGCCTCCACGACATCACAGCCGGCCACGGGAGGCAGGAGCACGCGGCACGACCGACGCTGGTTTGGGCGGCTGGAGCAAGAAGACCAGAGGTTGAAGAAGCACTACAACCGTTGGATGAACATCGTACGGTAACAAGAGCTAGAATCATTCATATTGACTAAGTTGACTAAGTCCTCCGTCCCCGTCGACTTGGTAGGCCCACAAGTCAGCCTCCCAGTATGCTGGGTTCCAGCTAGCAGGGGGAGTATTCATTTTTTTGTGCGTAATAAGGAGGCACTTCCTTGCGTGCGAAGATAGCTGGTGGGTCCGACAAGTTAGCGGGGGGCACGTTTTTTCGCGAAATACAGAGGCCCTTCCGGTGGGTCCCAGATGTCAGGTGGAGGAATCATTATTTTGCGCGTAATAAGGAGGCATTTCCTTGTGTGCGGCCGTGGACCCAGCTGTCAGCCTCTCCACGCACAGTCTACTTCCGATGGTGTCGTTCATTGAACACGTTGACCACGCCGCGCCGAGCGCATCCAAGGTGGTGGACAACGGCGAGGCCCCAGATAGCAACGAGCCGGAGATGGGGAGACACGGGAGTAGAGTCGCAGACGAAGAGGTGTAAGAGGGTTAACTAGTTCTAGTGCGGTGTGGTTCGGCAGTCGGTGGAGAAGAACAGGAGGTGTGGAGGGGTGGAAGGATGGCCTGGCCAACAGTGGAGTAGCGCTCATAGTGAAGCGTGTTAAGCAGAGCTGCTAGTAGCAGGAGGCGGGAGGTGGTCCCGGCGGCGCTGGAGGAAGAAGACGAGAGATTGAAGATGGATGCCGGTCGTTGGATGTAAATCCAACGGCTAACATGTTAGAATCATTTGTTGACTAAATTGACAACTACTTGCGTTGGCTTCGACCTATTGGCCTACATTTTAGCCTCCAAAAATGTGGCACGTATTCAACCCAACTTTTCAGAATTTACAGTCTTTTTTTTGCGCGGTAGAATTTACAGTCAATTTGATCTTTTTTTTGAATTACAGCCATTAGCTGGGCTGGGTGAACAATTAATGTAGCGTCCATGCGGCCCATTTATTTTATTTCCTAAAAAATTACAGGCCATTTGCACTTTATCTAGATACACGATTTTGCTGGGCTGATTCTAATTATAATGTTGGGTTGGGCCAGCAATGTTATCAAAAAATTAAAAAGGGCTGAGCATTTTGTTATAAATATATTTAAATAATAAGTGATATTATTACATTCGTCCTTAAATCTTATCAAGCTTTTGTACACAATCACTAGGATTTTCGTGCCAAAACAATCCAGGATTTTATTTCTTAAGAAATTATTTTTATAAGTTAATAAGATGTGGGATATTGTTTTCTTACATATGTAAGTATCTGTTAAATATATGATGACAATAAAAATAATATATAATAACATATAAAATAATTTAAATATATATAATATAGTTAGAAGGGAAACATAAGTTGTACCTGACGTTCCTATTCTTATATAGAAAAATAGAACAGACCTTTGTGTTTTCTTCAAAAAAATACATAAATTGGGCTGCCAAAAATAAAACCTCGGATGGGAGGTCCATAGGCCGGTCGATACATGACGGCCCTAAGAAAAGACAAACAGGCCCTCCCATCCGAGGTCGTGGGCTGCGCATGTTAAAAATGAAAGCCTAGACAGGGCAGCCCAAAACCACGTCCAACACTTGCCAAAACTTCGTCCCTCATTTTCTCTGTGTTTCGCACACTCGACATTGTGTGGGCATTTTGACTGTGCATCATATGAAGATGTGCTATGCATGAATGTTGATCAGCATGATGTTAACTGGCTGGTAGTTCCATTTTCGACCATGAATAGAACTTCCAACATGATGTTAACCCTGTTTGAAAAGGCCGTGTTAATATAAATGCTCTGCCTCTGAAAGTTGCAGTTTCTTATCTGAAACTGAACTTGCAGTTTCTTATCTGAAACTGAAACTTGCAGTTTCTTCTCGTCTGCACTTTTATACTCCTATGAAACTACATTTTTTAAGTGCTAAAAATAGATCTCTAGAATTCATAAAATTCTTCATATGCTCAATACTGCAAGTCTGAAATTCAAGAGACATTCATATCTGAAAGTACTCTCAAAATACACAACACAAAACACAATTCATAACCTACAAATACCGACAACCCTAAGCTCCTCTTGACAATTCACAACCTGCCCGACTATTGGGCTGGGGGGTGGGGGCAGCCCCCTCCTATTCCTCGGCGGCAGACAACCGCACCGTGAGACGATGTGAACAGCGAGGGAGATGATGGCAGGGAAGCGTCATCGGGCCAACTGCTTTTCTCCTCTTGTAGTTGGGTTCGGTCGATGAAGACTCCACCGGCTCGCTCTGGCAGGACACCCTCACAAACAACACCCTGTAGATGCTCGATCTTTCAATCTCTAGTGGATGCTCCATCTGGGATCGATACTCCCACCACCGCTCCCTCACGATCGGATTCGGTGAATCTGTTTGCTCCATGGCCTAGAAGAGCAGCTCTATGTACTCCGACGCGACTCCCTCCGGGAGTATCGCCGCCTTTTTGCTCTGTTGCAGATATTTGGACATGGATGTCCCCGTCGCCGCTAGTTGGTCCTTGTTGTCAAACCAAGACTGTATCTCCAACATCCTAGCTAGCTTCACAGGGTCACCGTCTGCGATCCTCACGTATCGGTTGTACTCCTCCATCGATATACTTCTCTACAGCACCTTCACTCGCCGGTGGTGGTTTTTGAATGGAAGAGGAGAGGAGCAGCGCTGGTTTTGGATTAGAACGGGAGAGGAGCGATGCTGGTTTTGTACTGGAACAGGAGAGGAGGGGCGGTGGTTTTGAAATGGAAGAGGAGAGGAGCGGCGCTGGATTTAGATTGGAATAGGAGAGGAGCGGCGGTGGTTTAAGAGGAGAAGAGCGGAAGAGCGGCGCTGGTCTTGGAAGTATTTTTTGTTGTTTTACATATTTTGGGTCAGAGTTTGACCACGTACTGTATGTGACAAGCAAAATGTGAATGCATGTCACCAAAAATTGTATCGTTTGGTTCGTATCTGAATGTACTTTCAAATCATATTATTTTTGCAACTATAACATATATTTTATGTGCGAAAATCATGGTCAATTATGACCTAGAATAAAATGGAGACTAGTTAATGTGGGGTCACTTTCTTAGTTGAAGGGTAAATTGGTTTTGATTTTGATCCAGTCACAGCACGCCGGCCCTCTCGCCCAATCCTAAATCGCTGCTGCACCCTCCTCTCCCTCTTCTCCATTGCAAAACCACCTCCTCTCCTCTCCATCATCTCCATTCCAAAACCACCGTCTCGCGTCTCCCTTTTCTGATCTTCTCCATTGCAAAACCACCTCCTCTCCTCTCCATCATCTCCATTCCAAAACCGCCTCCTCTCCTCTCCATCATCTCCATTCCAAAACCACCGTCTCGCCTCTCCCTCTTCTGATCTTCTCTCCATTGCAAAACCACCTCCTCTCCTCTCCATCATCTCCATTCCAAAACCACCTCCTCTCCTCTCCCTCTTCTCTATTGCAAGACCACCATCTCTCCTCCCATCTTCCAAAGCTAGCACCGGACCACTCAGAACGACATCTATGGAGAGGATGCAATAGCAAATCAGGCAGATCACCGGCGGCGACCAGGCAAAGTTAGCCAGGTTGAAGGAGATCCTTAGTTTGTTTGACAATGAGTGGGAGATTTCGAGGACGGTGCGGGCCATGTGGCAATGTATGTGAAAGAGCGAGACGGCGGCAATGAGGGTGGCAATGTACATGTACTCCTCGGCGGCAGTCACGCCGCAGTCCTCCGAGTTCATCGAGTATCTCCTATGGGCGATGGAGTAGACAGATTCGCCCGAGGCGACAGTCGGGTGGAGGTGGTGGGCATACAGGTCGAAGGTCAAGCACCCAGAGGATAACGAATTGATCGAGTATGGTGTGCCGTTCGTGAGGGTGCAGAGCCAGCCGGAGCCATAGGAGTATTCGTTCTCCCACCGCAAGATGAGGCCGGATGACGCGACGTCGCTTCCCCACCGTTCTCCACGGTTCCCTCGATGCTCGCCTCGTTTCAACGGCGGTGGTAGGGTTTAAGGTAAGCTTCGCACTAACCTAATCTTCCACCTGCTCATGCTTACAATCAGTGTGATAGCTAATGAAAACCATGCTTACAATCAGTCTCCAAGTACTATGCCAATCACCCTAAAATAGCTCTAGCCTCCCTAGAAATAGATTGGTGCTTCTTTCAGAAAAGAGTACTCCCTAGAAAACTGCCAATATAAGCTACTAGTATTTGCTTAGAGGATTTGCTGTCGAGAAAGATCTGTCCATAGAGAGCGCCACACATCCCACTGGTGGTGGCGGATGCCAATGCGTGCATGCAGCATGGTTGGTGTCGGTAATTTTTACTTGGCACACCTTGCACTCTGCATATATGCTGGTTCCATACGTACATTTGTGCAGTTCACCGAAATACAACTGAATAACCCTGTTTGCACAGATAATGAAAAAGCGTGATTACATTATAGTGGCACTAGTTGATGAAACACACAAAATAAATAGAAGAAAATATTGCGATAGTATCATAGTATGCGATGCTGCGAGGGCGAGATGGGCCCTGCGACACCTCATACGGTATGCCTCATACTGGACATCTTCCAAGTCTCCCAGATACACCTTCTGCCAGTAATGAACATCATTGTACAACAGTAGTACAAGGAGGCGCCTTGAGACATTCAAATCTCTATTTTTGTACATATCAACTAAAATTAAGCACCCCAGTTTGCAGAAACGCTTAAACATTAACAATGGGACTAGTTGATGAAACATACTTTAACAAAGAGAAGCACTTTCTTTATCTACATTGGAAATGAAATGATAGAGATGACACTCGCTCTATTTTAACTGTATTATTACTTCATTTTATCAGTGACACTAGGGTCGAGCAAGTGGCAAACGAGGTGTACCGTGTGTCGCAAGGATGGAGGCCGGGGGTGCTTAGACTGGGATGCTGAAGCTGGCTCTTTTAGTCACCAACATGGATGATTCAATTCATGGGACCTTTTGGTGCAATTCACCTAAAATGAAGCAATGTCCCGTGAGCTAGCAGCTTCTTCTTCAAATTTTTTTAAGAAAAGGGCTCCAGCCCCGGTTCCATTTCCATCAGAAAACGAAACCCACAGGGCTTCTTCTTCATTAGTTGCAATAAAATTGAGCAACATCAAGGTTGGTTGTGAAGCTCCTGGAATGCTCAACTATAACTTGGATATCATTTGTGCAGTTCAACTAAGATCGAGCGTGAAATGTATATCTCTGTTTGCAGAAAAAAGGTGGAAAGGAGGGTGACTAACAAGTGATGAAACATGCATCAAATGAAAAGAAGCATGTTCCTTATCTGAATGGCAATCCTACAAGGACAGTAGCAATTTCTAAAGTAGTGGCATTGCTAGATATTAGTGTGGGCATTAGGATTAACTATGAAAACCATTAAATACGACATTACTTTGGGCACGGGAGAGTAGGCGGACCAGGACAGTTGCATTTCTAACGAAAAGAACCAACTTATCTTAATGGGAAATTTTAGCAGGAGATGTAAAGAAGTGCCATTGATTCATATTACTGGAGGCATTACATTGAAAACAACATTGGTTTAACGTGTCCTTAATTTTAACAGTGCGACTGCTACATTTTACCAGTGGCATATTACATAAGAGTGGGTTGGGGCAACAAACATCAGAACAGGATATCTGGGTTGGTCCCATTTTTGTTCGGTATAGCCACCTTATACTGTGTGAGGCTAGCAAATCTAGTACTGGACTTACTCTGTTGACTTGTCCCCCAGTCCCCACTGTCTTTCCTTTTTCAACCAATAGATCGGGTTTATATTGAGTTTGTACTGTGTTTCCCTTTATTTCCCTATTAGACCTAGAGACCAGTTGGATAGCCAGTCTCTGCTACTTTTCGCCCCCATTATTTCCTCTTTCGACCAAGTCCTAGATTCAGGTAACAAATCCTCCCCCACCCCCACCCCCTTTCTTCCTTGTTTGAACCAAGTAGTACTAGATTCGAGTGCATGAACTAGTTTTACCTCTTAAACGTAAACAAATTAGGTGGTTTTTGAACAGCAAATCGATCCTATCTACGAGGGGGCCTGCGAAATAGTAAAAGTTACAAATGCAGCGACGTCAGGAGCTCGGGAAGTAGAGCAAGGCCGGTTTCGAAGGAAGTTATACCTGATGGTCACCGGGATGTCGCTAGGTGGGTGGCGGGAGGCCGGATCTGCCCACACTACGACAGCAAGGAAGAAGGGGTCGGAGGCCCTCCCTCGCCAGCGGTGCTTGGGAGAGAACGGCAAGGCAGGCTGATCGGGACGCGCCCAGCAGTGGGTAAGAGCCATCGCCGAGGACGACCGCGTGAACATTGCACCTTCTCACCTTCCCCGACGGAGAGGATCCGGCTGGATCTGTGACCAGCGGTGAGCAGAGAGAGAGAGAGAGTGTGTGTGGCCACCACTGTCGTGTTTAGATCTGGAGAGGCCGAGACAGTGTGAAGAGAGCAACACTAGTAAGCAAGCGCGGAGGCTCCTGCCTATATAGTGGAGTAGTACTTAGTTTTCTTTTGTCTACCGGAGCCGGCTTGACCTCGTCAATGACTGTCGAGAAGTCTTCATGCACGTGGCCCGGAGGCGCAGTTGTCGTCATTTTGATCTGAAGCGCCGGATTATAACATATAACATGAAAAAATGCCACATGACAAGAAATCATAACCTCACTGCCCAAAGGAGACAACATGAATCCCGACGGACAAACTAGACGAGGAACAAAGCTCAAATTAAAGATAAACTCGTAGAAAAGGGGTCCGTCTATAGATGTCCTAATTAACATAGCCGGCTTGACCTAGATGGCAGCCGAGTAGTCACTGTTCGTGCATGTGCCCACAATGACTAGCCCAACTCAGTTGTCGCTGTTTAACCCTCGCAGTGATTCGAAGCACATGACACATAATTTTGCGAGATGACAAGAAACCTTTTTTTAGGTTTCTCACCACAACTACATCCATGTACAACACAGCCTGCACGATATGTAGACGATAGCCAATCCAGGCGTGTCTACTGGAGTTTGGTCACATGCATGGACGAACTGATCTTCCGTGTCTTGCAGGGATCGTCGAGGCACCAACGTAGTACAACACTTCTCTAGTACTATCGCTCGTCTCCCTCTTCTATTAAGTCACCCGACTTGCGGAGCCGGGGAGTGTGCCTATGGTCGGTTCTCAATTGCCGTCCCACATGTGTGTGCGAACGCAATATGACACGCGTTCCATTCGGAGAGTAGCGTGCCAGACCGACCGACCGTCTGGGGTGCGACGCGAACGCGACGGGCGTGCTGTATACTCCGTACATGTGTACCGCCGTTTTCTAGACGCTTTGCTCCATGGCGCGGGCGCAATCCATGGATACAAAATTAGTATTTGTATACTATTTAAAAGTCGAGGGCGAGGCTTTTCCTGCCCGGTAGGCGGCGGGACAGTTCCGCCTAGTCGGTTTGACAGAAATGCAAGAAGACGAAGGAGTAGGCTGCTGCAAACATAGGGCTGTGTGATTTGACAGCGAGTTACTGCTGGACAGGTGGGGCCCCGTGATTTGACTTGCCATTATCATTTTAACTGCGGCGCTAGGACCGGCGTGAGTCTCCCGATTCCTGACCACCTCCATACAGGTGCCTCTCCCAATGCTCCACCATGTAGTAGTAGAGGCTAGCTCTTGCATGAGAGCCCACTTCTCCACTTTTTCCTTGCCTCTCTTTCCTCCACATATGCAAAAATGCCATGTAAAGCGCACTATTGTACTTACTTGCTCCTACAGGTGCTTAAGCTTTCCAATAGGCATAAAGTCTGATGTGGCAAGTTAATCAAGAAGACAGAGACTAGTTTGGTGACCCAAGGAAGAAACGGTGCTAAGCGCGTGTACCTAGGTGAAAAGACAATTTTGAGTCTATAGCTAATTAAATTAAGCAAACTTAGCAACACCATTTCATTGGAAGAGGTCACTCCTTGGCAAATGCAATAAATACTAGTACTCCCTGTGTCCCATTATATAAGAACGTTTTTGACACTACACTAGCTAGTGTCAAAAACGTTCTTATATTATGGGACGGAGGAGTACGAACAAAGAGATAGAGAGGAGTAAAAAAGAAATACACTTATAGCCAACCTTATAATCAACCTTGTTGTAGTATGAGTGACTAAGTGATGACTATGTATGACATGCCAACATCAGATAGCCTAATGCACCATGTTAAATCTCCAAGGGCGTGACCACGCGAGTGACGCGACGGTCGTGGTAGGCACAACCATGATACGGGCTGCTGGCAGCCCTTGGATCTGAGATCAAACGATCGCATGCTAAGTTGCTGAAAATTTCCAGAATAACCCTCCAGGATAGGATATTCACCCATAGGTCTAGAATCACGCCATGCAACCGTTCGATCTCCGATCCAAGGGCTCTCGAAAGCCCGTATCATGGGAGAATGGAAAGCCACTACCCTGCCATTCGCACGTTGGCAGTTCGCTCCTACTCGTCCCCGCATGTCCTTTAATACTATGGCGGTTTGCTCCCAGTCGGCCCATCCATTCACATTAGTACATTACGGTAGTTCCACTAATCCTAACCCTCCTCCCAAATCCATGGCGTCCCAAATCTCCCCGATCGGCGGTGAGTACAAGGTTAGAACCATCACCGGCGATGAGTTCGATGTCATCTACACCCATACTTCCGCGACGGTGAAAGGATGCCTTTCTCGCTTCAGACGCATGTTCAAAGACTCAGATGATGAGTGGGTCGCTGGGCTAGATGTTGAGTACACCACAGTCGTGGGACAAGAGAAGGATCTAAAGGACGAAGAGAGGAAAAAGCCCGCCGTGATCCGAGTTTGCGTGCATGACTTATGCTTGATCTACCACATATGCCATGCCGATGTTGAGTGCCATGATTTTAAGGACTTCCTCGAGAGCAACCTAGTCAAATTCGTTACTGTAGACTTTGGTAACGACAAAGAAGTCCTACATCGGATAGGCCTTGTTGTAGGCAACACCTTTGACCTCCAAAAGAATCGAATGGTGTCCTCTCGTCAGCCTTCAATGCTGACCCTGGCAGGAGCCATGGTTCATCCTTCGTACGGTAAACTGGAGAAACCTCCATACACGTTTCATCGTCATGCATGGCAGCAGAATGTACTAGATATAGACCACATCCAGTACGCTGCAATGGATGGCTACCTTTGTTTCAATATCTACAAGGGTTGGATGAAGAGCAACAGCCAAGTTGGCGGTTCAAGCAAAGAAGTATCGGCCAAGAGGAAGAGGGACAAGGACGAAGTCGAGGACGTGGACGAGGACTCCGAGTAAGGTGGCAGTGTCGTTGCTCATGGTGGTTCTAATGCAGTGTCTACCGGAATAGTTGCAAAGTTTAATTTTAGGTGTGCTTAATTTAATTTGAGGGGTGTGTTGTGCTGAGCCCCCAGCAGAACTATGTTATGTTTCTTCTTGTTACTTTAACTCTTCAGTAAGTACATACTAGTATTTCTTACATTTCATCTTTTAGTTAGTATAGTACTACCACTCGTTTCTTCACATTATATACGTACAATATATATGGCCAACATCATATAGCCAGCAGTTTAGTTGTCAAAGAATTTCAGGGTGCTTAGTTTTGTCAAAGAATTCCAGGGTGCTTAGTTTTATTTGAGGGGTGGGTTGTGCTGGACACCATTATTGTGACTAGCCTTTTTAATAGTACTATATGCATAATTTGGCGACGAGCGCTGTCTATATGTACCACCTTTTTTTTCAAGTTTTGCTCCATGGCGCAATCCATCGATACTACTGCTGTACAAAAGTATACATTTTCTGAAAGGCTAGAGGGCGGGGCAATCTAGCTTGGCCGGTTTCACGAGAGGCGAAGGCCTTTGTGATTTGACAGCTCATTACTGCTGGAAGGCGGGGCCTTGTGATTTGACTGCTCGTATAAATGCGCCGTCGACCTGATCGGGGAGGAGCAAAGAACCGTGCGGTATACTCAAGTTTTCCACTGGAGTAGTACTGCGACGGAGGAGCACGAAACACGGCAGCCCAGTGCCATATGGCGATAAAAAATGATCTAATTTGCTAGTCATCTCATTGTTAGCATTGTTCTATTCATTCCCTCAAAAAACAAAAACCATTGTTCTATTCATGCCTCGCAGAGAACATGTCACGTGCGGTGAAACACCCGAAGCAAAAGATGAAACACAGCAGCAAAAGAAGAAGGAAGATTATCACCCCGAATGATCTAATTCGCCGCGGAGTTGTAATTGCTTCTTCATCGCCTCCACGACCTCCATCTCCTTGCGTGTCTCCTCCGCCATCTTCTTCATTCTGTCCATGGCGCGGGATTTCTCGACGCGAGCCTTCATCATCTGTTCCACGGCCGCATTACGTACCTTGACAGCAGCCGGGTTCTTGATGCGGAGCTTCACCAACTCCTCCTTCTGTTCCATGACGAGGGCCTGCAACATCTTCATCGAGGAACTAATATTCTCATGCACCTTCTTCCAGCCGGCGTTCTTCTCCTTCAATAGGTCGATCTCATGGCAGAGCTTCGCCTTGTCCTCCTAAAGTCGCAAGATTTCGCCGGTCGCCTTCTTCTTCGAGGCAATGCTCTTCTTCAGCAGCATCACCAAGCCGGCGGTCAACTCCCCCTGCTGATTGAGCTCAGCGGGCATGTCGTCGAGGCTCTCCGTCAGCAACTCCATCAAGCCTTGGATGCACTTCTTCTGCTTATTGAGGTGCTTCCTGAGCTGATCGGGCATGCCATCACGGGATAACGACTCCAGCTCCACCGGCTCGGCATGTTCGCCTCCGCGGCTAGGGCTCTCCTGGGAGCCCTAGCCTACCCGTGAGAGATCTTTCGAGGTCTCTGTGTGGCAGCGAGCCCTCTGTTTTTTCCGCAGCCTTGGTTGCCGCTCCCTTGTTACGAGTAGTTCTCGACCTAGAGCTCTACTCACCGGCCATGGCAACGATGGACGAAGAAGAAACACTTATGAGGAGGAAAGGTAGAGGAATTTTCGATTAGGTAGTTCCCCTTTTTATAACCTAAGTACTAGCACTAGTAGTACTAATACCTGCATAGTGGGAACACATTCAGGTTTGGTACGTACTAGTAGGTGTGAGCAGGCTTTCGAATGTGATGGGAACAAGGTAAAGATTAATTGATGGTTTTGGTTTCGAGGCCCGAAACGGCTCCCGATGAGTTTAGCGGAACATAAATTTCAAGTACTACACTGCTCAAATGCGTAAATATTATGTTAATGTCAAAAATTGGCACAAAATACAAAGGAGACCAATGGAAGTACTACTAGCAACCCACGATTTAACTACTCGCATGCGCGCAGTGGAGTAATAATGTCTTTCTTCCGCCCTTATGTCCACTCAATTTGCATGCACTGTATTAATTGACCATCAATGAAGTGAACGACTTTACACGCGTCAAATTATCACATGGGGTGGATCTTGGTACAAAATTGCATCCGCCCGTGTACCCGTGTGTGCGTGCGTGGCGTGCGTGCACATCTTCGCTTCGTGCATGTACCGCCAGTATGGCTCTGGGAGGACGAGTACATTCTTCTGGAACCAGCAGCGCGTCACTGTGATCAATCCACGCAAGGAGGTCGCGACAACGCCTCCACATGTGCCACGTGGCTTCATGAACTATAAGAGAGACACTGTGTAGCGTGCCATTGGTATTCTAATTTACGTGTTTTGCACATACTCAAAGTACTAATAAGGTACACGTGCATTGCACGCATCAGATTTTGCAACCAAATTATGAATAAATACCACACTATAGCATGTAAGAGTCATATATGCGTGATGTAGCCCTTCGTTTAATTCTTATAGTTCATCTCATTCAAAAATCAATTAGTTTTTATAAAAAAGCTAAAAACGCATGAATAGGAAAAACATGGGATTATAGTGGAATGTCGTCTTGAATCCTATAGGATTGTAAGAGTGTTTGATAGTGCATAGAAAAAAACGCAGAATTCTTTCAAAGAGGTTTGAGTGGATGGGATGTTTCCTATGAAATCTAGTGCAAATGAATCATGTGGAAAAATTCCTATGGTTTACAATCCTACGAATCAAACAACCAAGATAGGAAAAATTCCTAATGATTAGAATCCTCCAAAATTCCTTTGAGAATCCTTTGAATCAAAGAAGCCCTTAATCTATTTTATGATTCATGGAATTGTGCGTTGTAAAGCATAAAGTAAAAACAAATAATGGCAATTCAACTAGAAAAAAAGTTTGGGCAGTTATGATACGGAAGATTCTAGAACAAAAGAGAACCACTGTTGTTTTGAGGTTTGTGCATTATGCTTAAGTTCAACCATGGAGTCTGCTAGATTGTACATGTGGCAAAATCCAGTGGGGGGCTAGAAGATGGTGCGAGGGGCCGAGTGGAGGGAGACTATGAAGGAATGCACAAGTGCGAGATCGATATTTAGAGAGAGGGGCGAACACATGCGCTGTTGCACGCAGTGGCGGAGCCATGAAAAATAAATGAGCTAGGGGGCCAAGCATTGGTAATCCTTTACGAGGAGGGTCAATTCATGAAATTAAACCTTTTTAGCAGCAATTGTCTAATGATCACATTCATATTAGCCTCGATATATAGTGATGTTAGGGAGGGGGCAGGGCCCTTACTGCCCCCTGTCTTCGCCATTGTGCACGCGTCTGAGAGATGAAGCGGAAGGCATGAATGATGAGAGGGGGACGTTGGATATATAATTAATGTGCGTGTATTAGCTATTTATGTTAATCCTATATAGAGAGGTATATATTGATCGATGTGGACGTGGGAAAGACGGTGAGACCTCACTGGATATATCGATTGATCGGTTTGTGTGGAAAACTATGAAAGACCTAGCTATATACACACCTACATAGAGGAACATCGATCGTTGCGCATGCACGCGTGAGAGATAAAGAATGCCCGATATGATGGAGAGGGGGATGTGTGTGGGTGTGTGCCTTCATGGGAGACCGACCTAAAGAAAAAGATTGCATGCGTGCGATAGATAATGCCGACTGGTAGTGTGTGTGCATGCATGCACGAGAGAAAGTTAGTGGTACAATTATAAAGAGAAGATTACCGTGTGGGTGTAAAAGAATAGGTGAGGTCATAATCAATGTAAAGTTGAATTCAAATATTTGAATAAGAGATCCTGATGTTTGAAACCCATGCATGCATGAATATAACGGAGATCTGCGCGGTGTGGTTTGGAAACGAGCATGTTGTAATGTATACACATTGAACAAGGTCAGACTGGTTCGAATTTGAGATACCGATGGCAGACATCATTTGCCCACGTCGCATCCATGCATGGACACACTATTCTAATTGGAGATGATGGGCGGCTTTCGCATCACATATCTATATCTATACCCCCATATATATATTTTTATTTTTTTATATTGTGTGCGGGTAACTTTAACTTTGAAAGATGGTCGTTGGATGAGGCGAATCCGATGGTCCAAAGATGGCAAATTTGACCAATATTGGCCGTTGGATATCATCTAGATTCCACCAGATTTCGCCACATGTATAATCTAGAAGACTCCATGGTTGAACTTAAGCATAATGCACAAACATCATAACACAAGCACTTCTTATTTGTTGTAGAATCTTCTGTATCAGAATTTCCAAAATGTTTTCCTACATGATTTGCCATTATTTGTTTTTACTTTTTGTCTTACAACGCACAATTCCATGAATCTTAAAATAGATTAGCTTTCTTATAAAAACTAGATGATTTTGAATGAAATGAACTATAAGAATTAAACGAACATCTACATCATGCATATATGACTCAAAACTTGCATGCTATAATGTGGTATTTATTCATAATTTGGTTGCCAAATCTCATGCGTGCAATGCACGTGTACCTTACTCTAGTCTAAATGGTGTTTGTGTGTGTGTTGTGCGTGTTGAGGTGCAAATTGTTTTTTTGGGTACATGTTAAGCTTGTTCTTCCGAAATTTCAAGCCACGCCTTGTTATGCTGAAAATTGAAGCTAGCGTCTCTGTCTATCGTGCTGTGAAACTCCCGCCTCTTCAACCCGCGCCTTGTTAGCCCGAAATATTTAAGATATATTTTTGTCTCATTGTGCTCCGACAACTCCCTCCATCTCAACCCGCGCCTTGCTATTCCGAAATTACAACGCGCGCGAAAACTCCCACCTCCTATGAAATCCTGACACGCGAAATGCCCGTGGTACCCCTGAACCAAAAGAACCGCCTCAAATCGGTGGTGGGGGGTACTTTCGTAACTTACCCCACATTTCGGACAAGCACGTCTCTAAGCCATGGTTCCCCACTGCCATCCCATCCGCCCACCCATTCATATATCGAGGCCACGAAAACCCGCGACGAAACCACACACCCTGCTCCGTCCGCCACCCAGCCGGAGCCTCTTCCCCGGCGATGTCGTCCACAGCAACACCTCGACGTCCCTCATGCACCATATCGGATGAGGACCCGTCGTCGATCTCATCATCCCGCCGGTTCAGCCACCCCGTCCTCCAGCTCCAAGGAGCTGCCCCGACGTTCCCCTCGTCTTTCGCGCCACCTCCATTCCCACACCACCGTCTTCACCTACACCACCGGAAGAGCATCATCATCACCGTTTCCTCGGATGAAGTTGCGGCCTAATTGGCACCACCAAAGAGGTTGTACACTAATCACCGCATTTTCTTCTTGATTCGATCTCACGGTGTTGCCGGCGCTCGGTCCCGAGCCGACACGGCGTGACTCAATCCACGGCGGCGTCGCCGGCCACTTCCTCCACGGCGTCGCTCCCTCGGCGGCGACGTCCATATCAGTAGGAGCTGTTGCTGCTTTAGCTCTCGCTCGCGCTGCTGCTCTGCTCTTGCTCTCTGTCCCCTGCCTGGTCTGCTCTTTCTATTGCTCTTGCTCGCGCTGCTACTCTCGCTCTTGCTCTTGCTTGCGATGTTGCTCCGATTTGGCTACACTACAGTCGACTGAATCGACTTTTGGGTCAGTCGATTTTCAAGGGGTGGGCTCGCCGGGGTGAAGGAAGAACCAGCCGTAGAGGGGAGGGGGGCTCGCCGGAGAGGTACCCCACTATCTATCTTAGGGTTCAGGATGGGGGCGGTGGTCGCCGGCCGTGGCGGGGCGGTGGCGTGGGGAT
>NC_041393.1:609885882-609897048 GCF_002162155.2 Triticum dicoccoides | reverse complement strand
TAGAGGGATGGCCGGGGCGGCGGCGGACCGGCAGTGGGGAGTGTTTTCGGGGCGGCGAGGGGCTGCTGTTTGGCCGGTGGTGGCTGGCGGCTCAGGGGGGTGGAGGTTGAAGATGAACCGTAGGCCCTTGATTTCGTATCCAATGGCTGCAAAATCGACTGACCAGAGATGAAAAAGTCTGTCGACCGACGTGTAGCCTCACCTTGCAAGTGCGTTCAGTTTCGACAGCAAAATTCAGTTTCGACAGCAAAATTCAGTTTCGACAGCAAAATTCAGTTTTGACAGCAAAATTCAGTTTCGACAGTTAGGTTCAGTTTCGACAGTTAAGTTCAGTTTCGACAGTTAAGTTCAGAGATGAGCGGCTGATGTATTTTACATCTAGCACTTTGTGGTTATGTATTTTACGTCATGTACTGGAGATGCTATTAGAATTCCATTCAGGTTAACATTGTTCGTTGTCTCTCTTGTCCTGCTTCAGCCTCGGCGTCGTACAACTCACCGGAGCTGCTCCAACGACGAAATCCTCCATCACAGCGGAGCAGTACCTCGGGCTCCATCTCCAGACGCCTAAGATCTTCTTCCCCTCCTCCGACAGCAAAGTCAGCCGGAGCATCCTCACCGGCCAACCCAATCACGCTGAGATCGACATGGCTTCGCCAAAGAGGTTGTACACTTGTTGCATCTCTTTTTTACTCTACATGTTATATATATTGTCCACTGAGCACTGATACGTCTCTAACGTATCTATAGTTTTTGATTGCTCCATGCTACTTTATCTACTGTTTTGGACTATATTGGGCTTTATTTTCCACTTTTATATTATTTTTGGGACTAACCTATTAACCGGAGGCCCAGCCCAGAATTGCTGTTTTTTTGCCTATTTCAGTATTTCGAAGAAACAGAATATCAAACGGAGTCCAAACGGAATAAAACCTTCGGGAACGTGATTTTCTCACCGAACGTGATCCAGGAGACTTGGACCCTACTCCAAGGAACAACCGAGGAGGTCACGAGGGTGGGGGGCGCCCCCCTGGGCGCGCCCCCTGCCTCGTGGGCCCCCGGTTGCTCCACCGACGTACTCCTTCCTCCTATATATACCTACGTACCCCCGTCAGATCAGATACGGAGCCAAAAACCTGATTCCACCGCCGCAACCTTCTGTATCCACGAGATCCCATCTTGGGGCCTGTTCCGGAGCTCCGCCGGAGAGGGCATCCACCACGGAGGGCTTCTAGATCAACACCATAGCCTCTCTGATGAAGTGTGAGTAGTTTACTTTAGACCTTCGGGTCCATAGTTATTAGCTAGATGGCTTCTTCTCTCTTTTTGGATCTCAATACAATGTTCTCCCCCTCTCTTGTGGAGATCTATTCGATGTAATCTTCTTTTTCCGGTGTGTTTGTTGAGACCGATGAATTGTGGGTTTATGATCCAGCTTATCTATGAATAATATTTGATTCTTCTCTGAATTCTTTTATGTATGATTGAGTTATCTTTGCAAGTCTCTTCGAATTATCTGTTTGGTTTGGCCAACTAGATTGGTAGTTCTTGCAATGGGAGAAGTGTTTAGCTTTGGGTTCAATCTTGCGGTGTCCTTACCCAGTGACAGAAAGGGTTGCAAGGCACGTATTGTATTGTTGCCATCGAGGATAACAAGATGGGTTTTTTTTATCATATTGCATGAATTTATCCCTCTACATCATGTCATCTTGCTTAAGGCGTTACTCTGTTTTACTTAATACTCTAGATTCATACTGGATAGCGGTCGATGAGTGGAGTAATAGTAGTAGATGCAGAATCGTTTCGATCTACTTGTCTTGGACGTGATTCCTATATACATGATCATACCTAGATAATCTCATAATTATTCGCTTTTCTATCAATTGCTCAATAGTAATTTGTTCACCCACCATAGAATACTTATGTTCTTGAGAGAAGCCACTAGTGAAACCTATGGCCCCCGGGTCTATTCTCATCATATCAACCTCCATTACTTTATTTACTTGTTTTATTTTACTTTGCCTTTTAATTTTTACTTTGCATCTCTATATCAAAAATACCAAAAATATTATTTATCATCTCTATCAGATCTCACCCTCGTAAGTGACCGTGAAGGGATTGACAACCCCTAATCGCGTTGGTTGCGAGTAGCTATCATTTTGTGTAGGTACGAGGGACTTGAGCGTGATCTCCTACTAGATTGATACCTTGGTTCTCAAAAACTGAGGGAAATACTTATGCTACTTTACCGCATCATCCTCTCCTCTTTGGGGAAATCCAACGCAGTTCTCAAGAGGTAGCAAGACAAATTTCTGGCGCCGTTGCCGGGGAGTTTGCGCAACAACCATACCAAGTACCCATCACAATCCCTATCTCTCGCATTACATTATTTGCCTCTTGTTTTCCTCTCCCCCACTTCACCCTTGCCGTTTTATTCGCCCTTCTTCTGTTCGATCTTGTGTCTCCATGTACCTTCCTTTTGCTTGCATATTTGCTTGCTAGAAGTTTATGGATCCTCATCCACTTGCTAATCTTTTTAAGAGATCCAATTATGTTGAACCAATTGCTAGTGATTTGTGTGCACTAGATTATCTTTATGAGGTTTTGCTTGAAATTCGTGAATCTGAAAATTGTAATGAAGAAATTTATGAAGTGATTCATGATAGATCTTTGAATAAAAAGCATGATTGCAATAATTTTACTATTGATGTCAATTGTTCTAATAATATGCAAAACCCTAAGCTTGGGGATGCTAGTTTTGCTATGACTACTACTTGTTGCAATGATCATGATTGGGGTGATTCTTCTTTTGATCTTGAAAATTTATTTAACCTCCATGATGAATATGAGATTGATAATAGTGTTTGCAATAATATTGAAAGTGGGTTTGGAAGAGTGTCAACTTTAGATCCCACATATTTGGAGAATATTAAATCTTATGATTTTTTTTATAAAAGTGGGTTTGGAGAGGTCATGACTTTAGTTAATGTTAATCCCACTATTTCGGAAGAGTGTCAACTTTGCATGCATGTGGATCGTGTTGAAAATATTTTATGTGATAGCTATTTTGTTGAATTTGCTTATGATCCCACATGTAATTATTATGAGAGAGGAAAATATGGTCGTAGAAATTTTCATGATAATAAATTACCTCTCGTTATGTTGAGATTGCTATTGTTTCTTTCCGCCTCCTTGCATATGCTAGTTTTTGCTTGCCTTGATAATTTGTTTGCCTATAAAATGCCTATGCATAGGAAGTATGTTAGACTTAGATGTGTTCATCACGTGTTTTATGATGCTCTCTTTGTGCTTCAAATCTTGTCTTTCTTGTGAACATCATTGAAATATCAATGCCTAGCTAAGGGCATTAAACGATAGCGCTTGTTGGGAGGCAACCCAATTTTATTTTGTGTTTTTTGTTTTTGCTTCTGTTTAGGAATAAATAATCCATCTACTTTCTGTTTAGATGTGGTTTTATGTTTTAATTAGTGTTTGTGCCAAGTAGAACCTATAGGATAAGCTACGATGATAGTTGATTTGATTCTGCTGAAAAACAGAAACTTTGTGCTCACTAGAAAAAAATCAATAAATCACAGAAACGTGCTTTTGCATTGATTCTTTTTGCTGCTGATCAATAAACAAATGTTCCAGTATGTCCTATTTTGGTAGAATTTTTAGAGTTCCAGAAGTTTGCGTTAGTTACAGATTGCTACAGACTGTTCTGTTTTTGACAAATTCTGTTTTTTCGTGTGTTGTTTGCTTATTTCAATGCATCTATGGCTAATAAATTAGTTCATAAACCATAAGGAAGTTGGAATACAGTAGGTTTAAAACCAATATAAATAAAGAATGAGTTCTTTACAGTACCTTAAAGTAGTATTTTATTTTCTTTCACTAACGGAGCTCACGAGATTTGAAAGGAAAAGTGAATGAAAAACATAGGAATTGGAAAGTTTCCTATGGTACTACTTTTCATGAATTTGGTGCAAAGGAATGGAGCAAAGGAAAACTGTAGGATTTGTTCCTTTAGTGTCTCCTTGAAAGAAAAACCGTAGGAATTCTAATTTCCACTTCTCCTCCTTTTCATATTCCTATTCATCAAGCACAAGACTAAGAGATAGTAGCATAATAGCATTATAACCGTACATTTTCTTGTGGTTTGACTTAATCTCACCATGATTTTTTTGCATCCTGTGATCTTCCAATTGTTGTGAATCAAACATCCAGATTGGCAGAAATCCTATGTTTTTAAATTCTCAGTTTTGCACGTGCATTCCTATCCTATTCCTGTCTATTTCCTCTCCCTGCATTGTTAGAATCCTCAGATTCAAACAAGCCCTTACTCAATTACTTCTGTTACAGATATGTGTCAAAGAAAACCTTGTGTGGTTTGTCCTGCTCCTTTGGTGTTGTGTTCCACCCCAGCTCAGCTGCTCCAACGACGGAAGGGTTCACCACAATAGGGATCCGCTCTCCAGACTGTCTTTCGCCGCCTCAGATCTTCTTGCCCGCCGCTGGCAGCCATGACAACTACATTACCATCATCAACTGAGCAGATGACCTTGAGGACTACATGGGTCCTCAAGAGAGGTCGCACTCTTCCGTGTCTGCTTACGTTATGCGTCGCTTAATATGATGACATGCTACATTATCGTCGTGTTCACCTATTAGACTCCGAGTCTGGTCCAAACTAATGATGAAACTTGAGTATTTAAATGGTTGTGGGGTACATATTGGGGCAGCAATCAGTACTATCTGTCTACTATCTGGTTAATCTCCGGTGTCTACTATGAGTTTCACGTTGGGTGGAAACAAACATTAAAAGAGCCATTATCTGTATTTTTTAACTAAAGCTATTATCTGTCTGCTATCATTGGTTTTGGGTCTATCCACAGTTTGCTACCATCACTGTGGATTTGTGCATGCACCCCTTACATAATCTCACTATGTTTTATTCCTATGCATGCCAGTTATTGTACAAAATGGAACTGATCATGTAGAGCAAAAGAGACGAGCCTTGTGTGGCAATAAAATCTCATGCAGACGTCGTTCCATGGTGGGCGCAAAGGCAGCCCCCCCTCCACCCATTTCGGATCGTAATCAAGAGGAAGATAACTGTTCTAAGGGGGATTCAGAAGGAGAAGACCACTCCTATTTACCCCATGAGGTCTTCGCTCTAACTTGGCATGCTGATGTTGGTAATATCATGCATATGGTGCCTTGCATTGCTTACTGTATACATTAAAGATGTCATCTGCTTAGTTTAGACATGCTTTGTGTCAATGCCATCTGTTTAGTTTCTTTATCATATATGTGAATCATGCAATGCCATCTTGTCTAGCCAGGCATCATGTATGTGAATTTTGCAATGCCACCCTGGTTAGCCAGTTCTTATATGTGAATTATATCATGCCATCATTTTTTATTATGTGTTAAATTTGTCAACAATTTTAGTACATTCAATTACTCTTCCTGTGCATCAGTCATTCGGCACGGTCATGGAAAAATCTGGAGTGGAAACAAGGTCTTCAGATCAGACAATGCTATCTGACGAAGCGCATGTCTTGCTGGTTACCGATAGATCCTCAGAGGAGGATTCGGAGACAGATGACTAGTCATATTTCCCCCCTGAGGTGCATGCCCTAACTTGGCAGGGTTATGTTACTCATATCGTGCGTATGGTATCTTGCATTGCTATGTCATTTGCTTAGTTTAGACATGCTTTGTGTGAATGCCACCTGTTTAGTGTCTAATTACCATATATGTGAATTATGCAATGCCATCTTGTTGCAAGACATTATATATGTGAATGATGCAATGTTATCTTGTTGCAAGGCATTATGTATGTGAATTATGCAATGCCATGCTGTTTAGGCAAGCGTCATATATGTGAATTATATCATGCCGTCTGTCGCTGTACTAGAGTAGGGGTACCCTAGTATCCCGAACTTGTGCACGGGCAGTTGCAGCACCCCGCGGCAAGGCTTGCCGGATGACCGCCAAGGTCCTCCGTGGTTCCTTTGGAGCCATTCAAGAACAAAGTATTCAAGCCAAGGAGACAAGGCCCCGGCAAGAGGAGCTTGCCGGGAAGGCCAACCAAGGCATCTCAAGGAACTTGCCGCGACGCGCCACGCGTCCCGGCGAGGCCCGGTGAGCGACAAGCTTCCGGACGCGACAAGACAACGACCGCGGCAAGGCGCTTGCCGCGACAAGCTACCACTCTGTACCCGCGCTCCAGCACATCCACCAACGTGTCGCCCTGGGGCCTTTCTAGGCGCGCGTGGCAAGAGGCTGTGCAGCCAGCGGTGCGCGGTGGCAAGCGACGCTGACAAGATTGCCATCGTGGCTAGCGGTGGCGTCCCTGACGGTCCCTTTTTGCACTATTTGGGCGATGCAGACAGGCATTTAATGCCTTTGTCCCCTGCCGTCAGGGTTAGGTATGATACACTGTACAGGTAGTTGTACCAACCGCAATTCCTTTTCCATTTTTACCCTTGTCTATGTTGCCACCTGTCGGAGACCCCTTCAGCATATAAAAGGAGGCCCATGCGCAACGTAGAGGGGGGTTCGAAGGCAGGAAAACACTCACGCTCGGTCTCGTTAGCATCTAGTGTGTACTGTAGCACTCAGCGCTCCCGAGCAAGAACTCAATACACTCAGACATGCAGCAGTAGGAGTGTTATCTCTCCGGAGAGCTCCAAAGCTGGGTAAACCGCTCGTGTGCTTCGCCTCAATCCGCTCTTCGTGCGATCTCCGCCCCCCCGCCGAACTGAAAGGGGCTCGGTCCGCCGGTCCCATAGGTGTTCGTGGATCAGTTTCCCCGACACCGTCCTTTTTTTGTATTTCTCATTGCTTTTGTTGACAATGTTTGTATATTCAACTGCTCTTCCTGTGCATCAGCCATTTGAATTAGTGATGGAGAAATCTGGAGTGAAAACAAGGTCTTCAAAGCAAACAATGCTACCTGTTGAAGCAGATATCTTGCTGGTTACAGATAGCTCTTCAGAGGAGGATTCAGAGGTAGATGACCAGTCCTATTATCCCCCAGAGGTGTATGCTCAAACTTGGCAGGGTTATATTACTCATATAATGCATATGTTGTATTGCAATGCTTAGTTTTTACATCATATACACAATATTGAATGCCATCACCTTAGTTGACACATCATATATGCAATTGCCCTCTGCTCACTTCCTTAGTATATAAATCATATATTTGAATTATGTCATGCCATGATGTTTACATAGATAGCATGTATCTGAATGGCATGCCAACCAATTTTCTAAAGACATAATATAGTTATATCATCTCATCCTGTTTACATAGTCATCATATTTTAAATTATGTCATTCTATCCATGAATTATATCATGCCATCATGTTTCCATCGATGACATGTTTGTGATTTATGGCATGCCAACCACTTTAATATACACATCGTATAGTTATATCATGTCATCCTGTTTACATAGTCATCATATTTTTAAGTATGTCATTCTATCCTGTTTAGTTAGCCATCATACATGTGAAATTGTGTCATGCTATCCTGTTTAATTGGCCATCATATATGTGAAATTATGTCGTGCTATTCTGTTTGCTTAGACAACATAAATGTGAATTATTTCATGCCCTGTTTTCTTCCCTACTATCCATTGCACCTATCTATCTTACAATGTCTGTACATTCAATTACTTTTCTTGTTTATCAGCCATTTCAGTTGGAGGGAGTGATGGCAGTATCTGTGGGAGTAAAAACACGGTCTTCAGAAAAGATCGTGCTACCTGTTGATGCAGATAGAACCACGGTTGTACTTGCCCAAGAATCAGCCCCACCACACATAACCCACACTCATGCAGATTGTACCCCTACCCAGATGGACAGAGAACCAGCTACACCCCTTCTAACCCCAACCCCAGCAGATAGACACCCAGTTCCCGTTGACACAGCACCGTCTCCACCACAGAGCACCCAAACATGAGCAGTTAGTAAGGCAACTGCAGTGCCCAAATCACGAGGACCACCACTCCGAACCCAAAGTCAACGCTTAAAGAAGAAGAAGAATTGTTCTCAGGTCAAGTTCCGTAGCTATGGTTCATACTACTTTGCACTTGCATCACTGTATTTACTGATACCAACCAATTTCAAATTTGAAGGATGCAATTGCAACTCCAATGGCGCAACAGGTATGTTTTAAACCTGTTTCTTCAACGTGTTTGGCTGTTTGCTGTTGTAACTTGCTCTATGTTGATTTTAGTTTCAATTGAATAAACAGTTATGTTCTCATGCCATGCACATTACAAGTGTTGTTATTGTTGTGTAGTTTACCACACTTATATTCTGTCTATGCTGCTTTGTCTTAAATAGATATGATTCGAACTGTATCTATCTTGATTTGGCAACATAAACTAGAATGATATAGACCATACAGTGACCATACTACATAGATATATGTTTGTTTCATGCTGTCATCCTGTCCACCTTACTACTGAACTGGTTTACCAAAATGAGTTTCATATACTACATTGTACACCTGAGATGTGTTTGTTTGTTTCTCTTTTAGAACGCAGATAAAATATTGGAGAAGAGTACCCTGTTATGCAATGGTAAAGGAAGTAACGCAGATAAGGTTGAAGATAGTGAGACATCCCTGTTGGTCTCCAAGAAAGCTGATAAAAACTATAATGAGGACACTAAGACAACCCCAAAGTCCTGTCTTGATGTAGTGTTCGAGTTACTGGCTACCACTGCTGGTACCAGCTCTTCGAACTCGTTGCCTGAATCAACTCGGCTTCTTGAGTCTCAACTTCAAGTTGAAAGACATCGATCAGATGTTATGCGACAGGAAGCCAAAGGACTGAGGAAGTCCCTGCAGAATTCAGATGCATACTTTCTAGTGCAACAGCAAGCGCTGGAGGACTTAAGCGCCAAACAAGAGAAAGCTAATAAGCTTGCTTAGCATCTTGCCAGCATTATGGGTACCCAGGATATTGTTTCTTTAGCTCTTTTGAAGTGGTTTCAGTTCTGGACTTGTTTTGCTGCGACATTTATATGCTGTTGTGTTCCCTATATTTGCACTGGTGGCGAACTTTGATGCCCAATGGATGTAATATGTTTAATAGCCGTGATAGCCTAGTGTAAGTTGCTTGCTTATTTATTTCCTTGTTGCCTTGTTTATTTTTTTGCTTGTAGTCAGTGCAGTTCTTTTTCTGCGGTTTGCTAGTGGCTGCAATAACCTATTTTTTAAAACTAGGCCACAATAACCATGGGCTAATATTTACTGTAGTGACACTGGACCTACGGGCCGTAGAAACAGTGGGCCTTATACGGGCCGTATAAATAGTGGGCCTTCTACAGGCCGTATAAACAGTGGGCCTTCTACGGGCCGCAGAAACAATGGGCCTTCTACGGGCCGTATCATCAATGGACCTTATACGGGCAGTATGATCGATTGGCCAAACATGGGCCAATAACAGGCCGCATAATGGTCGTAAACGGGCTTGAGTTGGAAACGTCCGTTCATGGGCCGACCATAACGGGCCATCATTAATAGGTCGTATTTCATGACGCTATGAAAACGGCCCAACGTGTTAACGGACCACAAACGGGCCGACTGTAACCACGGGCTGAATTTGGCCCATAAGCATTAAATGACAGTAACGGGCCGTAAGTAAATGAATGTTGGAAATGAGCCCAAGAATAAATGGGCTCTGAGAAGCCCGAAAGATAACATGGGCTGGAAACGGCCCAACGGAATAATGGGCCCTTAATGGTATAAAGTGATACACTGTTCATTATGGGCCAGTTTCACCACGGACCCTTAATGGGTGTAAAGTAATACACTGTTCATTACTGGCTAGTTACACCACGGGCCGTTAATAGGCCAAGAGTTACATAGGGCCTCATATGGGCCGAAAGACGTCATGGGCCATACATGGGCCAGAAGTGAAAACGGGCTGGAATCATATTGGGTGGCCCAGATGACGCTATTGGGCCTAATTTGGATAGGGCATAACGGACCTTGGGTTAGCGGGCTGTAAATGGGCTATATGCGAATAGGCCGTTAACAGGCTTTACAGGGGCCGGCCCGCCACCTTTTGACCAAGTCAAACAGGCCGGCCTTTTCACAAGAATGGGCCTCTGTTGGGCCGTGCCACGTGTCGACGTATCATAGGCGCCTTCTGTCCAATGAGTGGATGACATCTGTCCCAACGGTGAGCTGACACGTGTTTCCTCCAGCCAATGATGATTTTACACGTGGAGAATCCCCATTGGTCGGGGCTGTTAACGGGTTATCGGATCCAAAACCCGACCCGATAGCTTAACAACGTTCCGTTACGGTGGATGCCATGTGTCGGTCACCCTTGACGAAAGCACTTCTGTGACGCGCGATTTATCGTCATGGAAGTGGACACTTCCGTGATGATAATTTTGGTAATGTCATGGAACACTTCTACGACAGCACAGGTATGACTATCTCGATTCTGTCATAAATTTGTCATGGATGTACATGCATGACAAAAAACATGACCTACTGTGACAAACACGTATCATCACGGAAGTGTATTTTTTTGTAGTGGTGTCGTAGTAGAGGTGCGCACGTAGCATGTACACATATGTACAGCAGCCAGGGTGCAAGAAAGAAAATACGGCCACGTATGTGTACATACAGGCGGGGTCTCGAACGCTTAGTCGCGCATTCGTACGGCGAGGGATCTTGTTCATGGGGAGGCAATGGAATGCGTCGTGTTCATGGGGAGGCAACGGAATGCATCGTGTTCATGGGGAGGCAACGGAATGCGTCGTGTTCATGGGGAGGCAACGGAATGCGTCGTGTTAATCGGGAGGCAACGAAATGCGTGGGAGCCAACCAGCTTGGACGAAACAGGCGATGGAAACGAGGCCTGGCATACCGCAGAACGGAGGAAACGGCCTTGTGTTCGACCGGCCACGTTCGAAACGGGGTCCTGTTGATCGGGAGGGGTGTGGCGTATCGCAAAATGGAGGAAACGGACCTCCTACGGTCGAAACGGGGGTCCTGTTGATCGGGAGGGGTGTGGCGTACCGCAAAATGGAGGAAACGGACCTCCTACAGTCGAAATGGGGTTCCTGTTCATCAGGAGGGGTGTGGCGTACCGCAAAACGGAGGAAACAGACCTCCTACGGTCG
>NC_041393.1:609841109-609885586 GCF_002162155.2 Triticum dicoccoides | reverse complement strand
CGACCTCCTCCAGCCTCCACGGGCTGCTGTTCATCCAGCCTCCACCGCGTGCTACTCCACCGGCTACTGTTCAACCACCCCTCCACCATCTACTGTTCATCCAGCCCTCCACCGTCTACTGTTCATCCAGCCCTCCACACCACGGGGTCCTGTTCAACCACCCCTCCATCGTCTACTGTTCATCCAGCCCTCCACACCACGGGGTCCTGTTCATCCACCCCCCCCCCCGCACACACAACGCTCACTATTCATCCAATTGACCGGCTTCAGTTAGCAGCAGTAGTGAAGGAATCACTCCGTCGGGTTCAGTTAATAGCCATTGATCAATCGCTCAGGTTCAGTATCGCGTAGCCTGCAATGCAATCGCTCGGGTTCAGTTAGAGCCCAACGCCTCACTCGGGTTCAGTTAGAGCCAACGCCTCGCACACACGCGCGTATGTGTACGAGAGAAACGTGCATCGCCTGGCCCCCGACCTCCCACCGTAACCGGCAACTCCCCAAAATTTTCCTACCCCTCGCTTCTACCATGATTTTTTTTGTCATGCATGGCCCAAAGAATGTCATGCAGTTGCGTCTCCGGCCGCCCAGGACGAAAAGCCAATTTACTGTCATGATTTTTTGTCATATAAGTAGGAGCCCACCACATCTATGATGATACCGGGTTTTGTCACAATTATCGTCATAGAAGTGTCATATGTATGACAGAAAAAAAATTGTTCGGCCCAAAATGTCACGGATGTGTCTTTTTTTGTAGTGAGATCAAGATTAGGATTTGTCACTCCGTGTATCGGAGAGGTATCTCTGGGCCCTCTCGGTAATGCTCGTCACTATAAGCCTTGCAAGCAATTGACTAATGAGTTAGTTAGGGTATGAAGCATTGCGGAATGAGTAAAGAGACTTGCTGGTAATGAGATTGAACTAGGTATCATGATACCAATGATCGAATCTCGGGCAAGTAACATACCGATGACAAAGGGAACAATGTATGTTGTTGTGCGGTTTGACCGATAAAGATCTTCGTAGAATATGTAGGAGCCAATATGAGCATCTAGGTTCCGCTATTGGTTATTGATCGGAGATGTGTCTCGATCATGTCTACATAGTTCTCGAACCCGTAGGGTCCGCACGCTTAACATTCGATGACGATTTGTATTATGAGTTATGTGATTTGATGACCGAAGTTTGGTCGGAGTCCCGGATGAGATCACAGACACGTCGAGGAGTCTCGAAATTGTCGAGACATAAAGATTGATATATTGGGCGTTGTTATTCGGACATCGGAAGAGTTCTGAGAGGTACCAGGTAAAAACAGAGTGACGGAGGGGTTACCGGAACCCCCTGGGGAAGCAATGGGCCAACATGGGCTATAGGGGAGAGAGAGGACAGCCCGCAAGTGGGTGCCCCCCCATGGGGAGTCCGAACAGGACTAGGGGAGGGGGCGCGGGCCCCCTTTCCCTCTCCCTCTCCCTTTCCCTTCCTTCTTCCCCCTTCCACCAAGTGGAATCCTACTAGGACTTGGACTCCTAGTAGGACTCCTCCCTCTTGGCGCGCCCTACAGGGTTGGCCGGACGCCCCCTCTCCTCCTTTATATATGGGGCTAGGGTGCACCCCAAATCACAACAGACAATCTCTTAGCCGTGTGTGGTGAGGGAGTCCTGGATTAGTGGGTCCTCGAACAGCCGGACTATATACTTATGCCGGACTATTGGACTATGAAGATACAAGATTGAACACTTCGTCCGGTGTCCGGGTGGGACTCTCCTTTGCATGGAAGGCAAGCTTGGCAATTCGGATATGTAGATTCCCTTCTCTGGAACCGACTTTGTGTAACCCTAGACCCCTCCGGTGTCTATATAAACCGAAGGGTTTAGTCCGTAGGAGAAGGACAATCATAATCATAGGCTAGCTTCTAGGGTTTAGCCTCTACGATCTCGTGGTAGATCAACTCTTGTAATACTCATATCATCAAGATCAATCAAGCAGGAAGTAGGGTATTACCTCCATAGAGAGGGCCCGAACCTGGGTAAACATTATGTCCCCCGCCTCCTGTTACCATTAGCCTTAGATGCACAGTTCAGGACCCCCTACCCGAGATCCGCCGGTTTTGACACCGACATTGGTGCTTTCATTGAGAGTTCCACTGTGTCGTCACCATAAGGCTTGATGGATCCTTCAATCATCTACAACGATGCGGTCCAGGGTGAGGTCTTCCTCCCCGGGCAGATCTTCGTATTCGGCGGCTTCGCACTGCGGGCCAACTCGCTTGGCCATCTGGAGCAGATCAATAGCTACGCCCCTGGCCATCAGGTTAGGTTTGGAAGCCTGAATTACACCGCCGACATCCGCGGAGACTTGATCTTCGACGGACTCGAGCCCATGCACTACAAAAAAAAGACACATTCGTGACATTTGGGGCCAAACGATTTTTTTTCTGTCATACATATGACACTTCTATGACGATAATTGTGACAAAACCCGGTATCATCATAGATGTGGTGGGCTCCTACTTCTATGACAAAAAATCATGACAGAAAATGGTCTTTTTGTCCTGGGCGGGCCGGAGACGCAGCTGCATGACATTCTTTGGGCCGTTCATGATGGAAAAAACCGTGGTAGAAGCGAGGGCGAGGAAAATTTCAGGTAGTTCCCGGTTACGGTGGGCGGTCGTGGGCCGAGCGATGCGCGTTTCTCTCATACACGTACGCGTGTGTGTGCAAGGTGTTGGCTCTAACTAAACCCGAGCGAGGCGTTGGGCTCTAACTGAACCCGAGCAATTGCACTGCAGGCTACGCGTTACTGAACCCGAGCGATCGATCGATGGCTGTTAACTGAACCCGATCGAGCGATTCCTTCGCGACTGCTGCTAACTGAAGCCGATCGATGCTGCCTCTGGGATGAACAGTGAGCGTTGTGGGGGGGGTTTGGATGAACAGTGAGCGGTGGCGTTGCCTCTGGATGAACAGGACCCCGTGGTGTGGAGGGCTGGATGAATAGTAGACGGTGGAGGGGTGACCGTGGAGGGGTGGTTGAACAGTAGTCGGTGGAGTAGCGCACGGTGGAGGCTGGATGAACAGGAGCCTGTGGAGGCTGGAGGAGGTCGACGGTAGCCCGTGGAGGCTGGAGGAGGTCGACGGTGGAGACGAACAGTACCCCGTGGAGTCCCGTTTTGCGGTACGCCAGACCCCTCCCAATGAATAGGACCCCCATTTTGACCATAGCGCTCCAACACAAGTCCGTTTCGTCCGTTTTGCGGTATGCCACGCCCCTCCCGATCAACAGGACCCCCGTTTCGACCGTAGAGCTCCAACACAAGTCCATTTCGTCCGTTTTGCGGTACGCCAAACCCCTCCCGATCAACAGGACCCCCGTTTCAACCGTAGGAGGTCCGTTTCCTCCATTTTGCGGTACGCCACACCCCTCCTGATGAACAGGATCCGATTAGAACGTGGCCGGTCGAACACAAGGCCATTTCCTCCGTTCTGCGGTATGCCAGGCCTCGTTTCCATCGCCTGTTGTAGGACCTTCAAGTAAGTCTAGAGGGGGGTGATTAGACTACTTGACCAATTAAAAACTTAACCTTTTCCCAATTTTAGAGTTTGGCAGATTTTAGCTATTTTAGGACAAGTCAAGCAATCATCACACAATTCAAGCAAGCATGCAAATAGTATATAGGCAGCGGAAATTAAAGCATGCAACTTGCAAGAAAGTAAAGGGAAGGGTTTGGAGGATTCAAACGCAATTGGAGACACAGATGTTTTTGGCGTGGTTCCGATAGGTGGTGCTATCATACATCCACGTTGATGGAGACTTCAACCCACGAAGGGTAACGGCTGCGTGAGTCCACGGAGGGCTCCACCCACGAAGGGTCCACGAAGTAGCAACCTTGTCTATCCCACCATGGCCGCCGCCCACGAAGGACTTGCCTCACTAGCGGTAGATCTTCACGAAGTAGGCGATCTCCTTGCCCTTACAAACTCCTTGGTTCAACTCCACAATCTTGTCGGAGGCTCCCAAGTGACACCTAGCCAATCTAGGAGACACCACTCTCCAAGAAGTAACAAATGGTGTGTTGATGATGAACTCCTTGCTCTTGTGCTTCAAATGATAGTCTCCCCAACACTCAACTCTCTCTCATAGGATTTGGATCTGGTAGAAAGATGATTTGAGTGGAAAGCAACTTGGGGAAGGCTAGAGATCAAAATTCATATGGTAGGAATGGAATATCTTGGCCTCAACACATGAGTAGGTCGTTCTCTCTCAGAAATGTTAAGTTGGAAGTGTAGGTTTAGTCTGATGGCTCTCTCCTCGAATGAAGAGGAGGTGGAGGGGTATATATAGCCTCCACACAAAATCTAACCGTTACACACAATTTACCAAACTCGGTGGGACCGAATCGTTAAACTCGGTCGGACTGATTTAGTAAACCTAGTGACCGTTAGTGATTTTCGGTGGGACTGACATGCATCTCGGTGAGACCGATTCGGTTAGGGTTAGGGCATAACGTAATCTCGGTGAGACCGATTACACAAACTCGGTAAGACCGATTTTGGTAGTTAGCTAACCAAAGAGTTGGTCAGGTAAACTCGGTGGGACCGATTTGCTCTTTTCGGTGAGATCGAAATGTTACAAAAAGGAAATAGAGAGTTTACATTGCAATCTCGGTGGGATCGATCGCTCACTTCGGTTAGACCGAAACGTTATGAAGGGAAACAGAGAGATTGCAACCCCATCTCGGTGAGACCGAGATCCCTATCGGTAAGACCGATTTGCTTAGGGTTTGTGGCAGTGGCTATAACTTTTGGAATTGGTGGCGCCGGATTGGAAGAATCGGTGTGACCGATTTTGGCTTTAGGTTTAGGTCATTTGTGGATGTGGGAAAGTAGTTGAGGGTTTTGGAGCATATCACGAAGCACATGAAGCAAGATGCTCATTAAGCAACACCTCATCCCTTCTTGATAGTATTGGCCTTTCCTATAGACTCAACATGATCTTGGATCACTAAAATGTAAAATGAAGAGTCTTGAGCTTTTGAGCTTGAGCCAATCCTTTGTCCTTAGTATTTTGAGGGATCCACTTTCATCATCCATGCCATGCCATTCATTGAGCTTTCCTGGAATAATAGTCTTGGAATAGCATTAGCTCAATGAGCTATATGTTGTTATGAATTACCAAAACGACCTAGGGATAGTTGCACTTTCAATCTCCCCCTTTTTGGTAATTGATGACAACATATAGATCAAAGCTTTGACAAATGATAATAAAATTTAAAGAACATCGTCGCTTTGAGAAGTATGTGATAAGCAAGAGCTCCCCCTAAATTTGTGCATAGTTTTAGATTTGCTTTGGACTGCAAATGCACAATGAATTAGGCTCATGGCTTACTCTTCCATGTCACATACATCTTGTTGGAGCGCTCAAAATAATAAACAATGAATACATGCACTCATCACCAAGCATAGTGAGTGATCACATAAGATAGATAGGATAATATCAAGCATGCATAAGGGTAGCTTGTGATCAAACACATGATCATCAATGTCTCACAAGCATAGTATCTCAACCAAAAGCAAACAAAGATGAAATAAAGCAAGAGATAACAAAAGCAACACTCTCTCTCTCGAAGCCTATGATCTATACATTTTTCTCCCCCTTTGGCAACAAGTTACCAAAAAGTTCATAGAAAATGCATAGTGCTAGATCAACTCTCAGGCTTGATCTTCTGGTGGTGGTGTCCTGATAACTCCTTGGACGAAGGCTTCAGTTGATGTAGAGGGTGCTAGAGTTGATGCTGAAGCTGGTTGCACTGGAGCTGAAGGGGCAGTAGCTAGTGCTGAAGATGTTGCTCTAGTGTCTGGCACTGGCACAGCAGCTGACCTCTGGGCTCTAGGCACTCTGGCAAAGACATTTGTGGTTGTCTTGCCCTTCCTCTCCTGCATGTCATCCTGCAGCTGCTCCACAACTGACTGAATCTAGTTACCTTGACATCTAGATCATAGAATTTTTGTTCCATGATTCTTTCCAGGCTCTCCTGGTTTTGAGTTAGGGTGGCCAACCCCTTCTCAATCCTCAGAGATGATGCTATCAAGTAACCAAGCTGCTCCTGCTTGTTTTTCAAGAAATACTCAGATGCCTCCTCTTGAGTTGGCATCTTGGCAGCCTTCTCCTTCCTTGCCTTCTCCTTCTTCTCCTGAGCTTGAACTGATGATGGATCATCCTCATTCATGACAACCTCATTGTCCTCAAAGTCTGGATAAAGAGGAAAGTGTTCTTTATTCAACTGATATTTTCCTGTGCCCATCTTTGAGTTTATCAATTCTTGAATCTGAGGTGCATATCCACAGCTCCTCTTCTGATCTGCTGCAGTCCTCTTGATTGTTTCAATGATCAGGCTCGTGACTTTGAACTTTTGTGGCACATCAAATAAATGCAACATATTGATGGCATGCCCTCTGATCATGTTATGGTCACCAGACTTGGGCAACAAAGTGTGCCTCATAATCCAATTTATAGTAGGCAGCCCTGACAACAGAAAATGGACTGATTCAAAAGTGAAAGTCTCTAGGGCTTTGTCTGGAATTTCCTTGTACATGTGAGCCATTGAATTGTGACCCATCTTCTTCTTTGCATAAATGTCTAGGTCATCCTCATTCTCCTTGGGGGCATTTATCAGTTTTGTCCATTCTTCTACAGTGGATTGGTACCTTGTACCTTCAGACATCCAAACAATTCTTCCATCTGGGTAAAAATGTGCTATGGAGTAGAATTGCATGATGAGCTCATCATTCCAATTTGTGAGCTTTTGCCCAACAAAATCTGCAACTCCACAAGCAACAAAGCTGTCTTGCACTCCAGGATAGTGCTGTTCATTTTCCTTGATGAATTTCCAGTCAACCCACCTCATGTCACAAACTATGGGCTTCTTGTCCAATAAGATTGTCTCATAGAAGTCCTGTTGTTCCTTTGTATGGAACCTGTAATCAACAGCAGTTCTTCTTCTTGTGGCATATGGATCTGCCATTCTCCATAGTCTTAGCCCTGAATCCTTCATGATTCTCATGTCCTCAGCCACTGGATGGGTATCATTGTGGTCTGGTATCTTTGGCTTGAGTTTCCTTAGAACCTGTCCTTCTTCATCTTCCTCCCCAGCAATCTCAGGCACTGGGGCCTTGTTCTTCTCAGCAGGTGGAATACTCCTGGTATTCCTCTTTGGTGCAGACTTGGCCTTGGGGGCAGCTTTGGGTGCTTCCTTGGGCTTAGATGTTGCAGCCCCTGATCTGATTGCATCACCCATAAGCTTAGGTGCCTTTGGAGCTGGTGCAGCAAGCTCTTCCTCTTCCATCATGGAAGGTTGCCCAACAACTCTGGCTATGGTCTTCTTGACCCTTTCCTTCCTCTTCTTGCTTTCATCAACTGGCTCTTTGGGATCAGGATTCACAGGCAGTTGTGTTGATGCTCTGGCCTTGGGCATAGGTTGCCTTCTTGCAGCCCTTTTAATCTTCATGCCTGGCTTTATATCCTTTGCTGAGCCAAATTCCTTCTTGAGCACCACTTTCTTGGAAGTAGCCTCATCTTCCTCAGCCTTGTAATCTTCATCCTCTGAATCTGAAGTTGTTTTCCTCCTTTGCCTAGTTGCAGCCTTAGGCAAATTGCTAGGAGTACTTCTGCTCCCTTCATTTGAAGTTGAGGGACTAGTGCCCTCACTCAAGTCCATCTGCTCTTCTGGCCTGTTCTGGCTGTCACTTTGATCAGACATACTGCAAAAGCTGACTGCTGACCCTGTGAAGAGTTATAGATCAGATAGAAAAGATGAGCATCACAAAATGCAGAGGTTTTTGCAAAAGAATGACTCAAAAGTTCAGTTTTAGTTTTCCATAGAAAGCATTTCAGATCCACCGATTTTCAAACTCGGTGATACCGAAGCAGTTTTGGAACCTAAACTGATGATCTCGGTTGGACCAAGTTTCAGTTCGGTGGTACCGAGACTGTTAGGGTTTCACAGAATCCTCAAATCGGTTGCACCGATTAGTAATTCTCGGTCAGACCGAGAGTCACTAGTGCAATGGCATAAGCCAAATCGGTGAGACCGAGTTTTTCAACTCGGTGGGTCCGAGATGGTTTCGGCGGAAACCTAACCCTAAAAATTTGAATCACATCTAATCTATGAACTACTTTGGCTGGATAGAAGAGTTTCAATCGTGGCAAGAATCTATATGAAAACAATGTGCTAGGAATCAGACATGGATAGCACAAACATTAAGTCCATACCCTAACTTGGCGATGGACTTGCTACGGCGGCAACGATGGAGACGAAATCCGTTGACGGCGGCGGAGACCAGCGACAGGAGGCTGCTGGCAACAAGGAGACGATCCGGAGACCACGATGGCAGAGCGAGCTGTTGCCCGGGCGAAGGGTTTCGGAGAAATTTCCAAAATTTTGCCCGTGACTATATATAGCCTGACCCTGTCGGTGTGACCGAGTGGAACAACTCGGTGGCACCGAGATGCATAACTGTGTTCAGTTATAGCAACTCGGTGAGACCGAAAAGTTCAAATCGGTTGCACCGAGATGGAAAACTCAGATCAACTTAATGATCTCGGTAGAACCGAAATGAAGGAATCGGTCAGACCGAGAATCACAAAGATGTTTTGGAAGTTTAAGTATATGATGAATCGGGGACTCCGATTGCTCCTCACACAGAGTGGTTCGAATCTGACTTGATCAAATTTTTTGATGTAGCATGAATAGAGTTTGAGACGAGAAAAGCATAGATAGCTAAAGAAGGTTCTTAGGCATTCTTGTCCATCCACTTGGCACAAAGAAAAGAAACCAAACAAACAAAACAACAAGTGGATGTTCTTGAATGAGTAAAATATGCACCAACATGCTCACACAATAAGATGGCAAATGAAATATGTGGCAAAGCATGCACAACCAATTCTAGCATCTATCAAACAATTAGCGATGACTAGGTCATCTATATATGAGTATATTGACTTAGGAGTCAAATGAGAACATTTGATCATAGGTCATACTCATCGTTTAAGCTCAAGTGGGGTTACTACTTTTACATAATGCTTTAATGTGTTCACACCATTAGAGTTGCTTTGACTCAATTCTTTGAGTTAAGCTCCCCCTAGATGTGAGATCCCCCCTTAGAGGGATGAACTAACCTTGGGTTTTGTCGATGATGACTTCATGTAGGTGTTGAAGATGTAGATGCTCAATGTTGATGTAGATCATTTGGAGCAATCCTTTGGAGTGAGTTGCACTTTCAACTTGCCTACATGGGTTAGTCCCACAAGGAACAAACAAGAATATCCATAGACATAGAGTGATGCACACACAAAATGATGTCCATGAAAACATTAGGTTACCTTGTCCCTTGCCTTACCAACAAGAGGGTTTGTGACTCCTTGAACTAGTGCAAGATGTGAAAGTTGATTGCACTTGTTCTTGCCAAAATGATATGAGTGAAGAATGTTGGCGGAGTCACCCTCAAGAACTCTCTAGTTCTTCTTCTTCGGGATCCACATCATCTTGATGGGAATCCTTGGAGTTGTAGTTGTACTTGATGAAGTAGAACTTGACGTAGTCTTGGGAACCCACTTGAACGAGGCTTTAGGTGCTTCTTCAAATGCATCAATCTCTTCTTGAAGCTTGTCCTTGCCTTTGTTTTTGTGGTCTTGTGGTGGAAGATCATCTTGAGCTTGTGTCCCCTTGAAGGAAGTAGGATCATACTTCTCTTATTGAGGAACAAACTTTGTCTTGGGGTATTGATCTTCTTCCCACTCAACTCCATTGGTGTTGAACTTTCGTTCAAAAACAACACCTTGATTCTTCCGGTGCCTTCCTTGCTTGCGTACAATTTCCTCGAATTGCTTACTCCCGGCAAGGCTCTTGTAAACACCTTTCTCTATAATTCCCTTCAATAAACTATTTTCTTGCTCAAGTGTAACTTGGCTAAGAGAATCATTAGTGGAATTAAGAGAACTACTAGAAGCAACAACATTGGATTTAACATTATTATTGTTACTACTAGAGGAAGTATCTTTCTTGTACTTGTTAGACTTAACTTGAGGCATATAAGTAGATAAGAGTAAACGCTTGGCAATGTAAGAAGAACTTTTCTTGCGGAGATCATCATTGATTGCCTTTAAGAACTCATGCTCTTGCTCAAGATTGAGCTTTTCAAAGCATAACTTCTCATGAGCCCTTAAAAGTTCTCGATGATCTTCGAAGATAGTTTCATGAGCCAACTTAAGAGTGTTTAGTTCTTTAGTTAGAAGCTCAATTTTCTCCTTATCATTGTCATTCGTTTGATTAGCATGATTAATTGACGTTTCATCATAGTATTCATCACTAGAGTTGTCAACAAGTAAATCATCATCCACAAGCAAGTCATCTTCATCACTATTGAAATCAACATACTCAGGATGTGTTACCTTTGGACCTTTGGCCATGAAGCATCTTCCAATTCCTTCATTTCATGAGTCAAATATGTCATAGGAGTTGGTTGACACAAGTGCTAGACCGGCACCACCTTCATCTTGAGTATGTTCGGAGTCAGAGTGATAGCTTCTCTCGGAGTGATTGTCGGAGTCGGAGCCGGATACCCATTCACCAACATGAGCTTGATGTCTTCGTTTTGTGTAGCTCCTTGATGACTTGTCCTTCCTTTCCAAATCCTTGCTTATCCGTGAGGGTCTTCGTTCATAACGATCATCTCTACTCCTCCTCTCTCTTGGTGGTGAATCTTCTCTTTTGCTTCTTCTTTTTGGAGAATCTTCTCTTCTTTTGTAGGGTGCCGTACACTCATTGGAGTAGTGTCCAGGCTTCCCACAATTGTAGCAATTGCGCTCTCGACTAGAAGATCTCTTGTCATGATAAGACCTTGACTTGGAGCTTCTTTCTATGCTTCTACTCTTGTAGAATTTGTTGAAGTTCTTCACAATTAAGCTCAATTCTTCATTGAAGGTTTGTTTCTCACTTGATGATGTGGGGGCTTCACTTGAGGCTTTGTAAGCACCACTTGACTTGTTGTGAAGTTCCTCCTTATCCTTGAGTGACATCTCATGAGCAACAATTCTTCCAATGACTTCTGTTGGCTTGAGATTTTTGTAGTTTGGCATCATTTGGATCAATGTGCACACGGTATCATACTTTCCATCCTATGCTCTTAGGATCTTCTTGATGATGAATCTGTCGGTCATCTCTTCACTTCCTAAGCCGGCAATCTCATTTGTGATAAGTGCGAGCCTAGAGTACATTTCAGCGACACCTTCACCATCCTTCATTTTGAACTTGTCAAGCTGACTTTGGACCACATCCAACTTGGATTCCTTGACGGATTCGGTACCTTCGTGCATATCAATCAAAGTATCCAAAATTTCCTTTGCATTCTCAAGACGGCTGAATTTGTTGAACTCTTCGGGGCACAACCCGTTGAAGATGATATCACAAGCTTGAGCGTTGTATTGTAGCATCTTCAATTCTTCCGCATTCGCTTCACGGTTCGGTTCTCTCCCATCAAAAAATTCACCTTGCAAGCCAATAGAAATAATTGCCCAAACGGCGGGGTTATGTCCGAGAATATGCATTTTCATCTTATGCTTCCAACTAGCAAAATTAGTACCATCAAAGTAAGGACCTCTACGGTGATAACTTCCCTCGCTAGACGCCATACTCTCCTAGGTTGTGAAACCAAGGCTATGACCACCAAAAGCTATGGAAATCAAAGCAAATGGAGACCAAAGCTCTGATACCACTTGTAGGACCTTGAAGTAAGTCTAGAGGGGGGTGATTAGACTACTTGACCAATTAAAAACTTAACCTTTTCCCAATTTTAGAGTTTGGCAGATTTTAGCTATTTTAGGACAAGTCGAGCAATCATCACACAATTCAAGCAAGCATGCAAAGAGTATATAGGCAGCGGAAATTAAAGCATGCAACTTGCAAGAAAGTAAAGGGAAGGGTTTGGAGGATTCAAACGCAATTGGAGACACAAATGTTTTTGGCGTGGTTCCCATAGGTGGTGCTATCGTACATCCACGTTGATGGAGACTTCAACCCACGAAGGGTAACGGCTGCGCGAGTCCACGGAGGGCTCCACCCACGAAGGGTCCACGAAGTAGCAACCTTGTCTATCCCACCATGGCCGTCGCCCACGAAGGACTTGCCTCACTAGCGGTAGATCTTCACGAAGTAGGCGATCTCCTTGCCCTTACAAAATCCTTGGTTCAACTCCACAATCTTGTCGGAGGCTCCCAAGTGACACCTAGCCAATCTAGGAGACACCACTCTCCAAGAAGTAACAAATGGTGCGTTGATGATGAACTCCTTGCTCTTGTGCTTCAAATGATAGTCTCCCCAACACTCAACTCTCTCTCATAGGATTTGTATCTGGTAGAAAGATAATTTGAGTGGAAAGCAACTTGGGGAAGGCTAGAGATCAAGATTCATATGGTAGGAATGGAATATCTTAGCCTCAACACATGAGTAGGTGTATCTCTCTTAGAAATGGTAAGTTGGAAGTGTAGGTTTAGTCTGATGGCTCTCTCCTCGAATGAAGAGGAGGTGGAGGGGTATATATAGCCTCCACAAAAAATCTAACCGTTACACACAATTTACCAAACTCGGTGGGACAGAATCGTTAAACTCGGTCAGACCGATTTAGTAAACCTAGTGACTGTTAGTGATTTTCGGTGGGACTAACATGCATCTCGGTGAGACCGATTCGGTTAGGGTTAGGGCATAACGTAATCTCGGTGAGACCGATTACACAAACTCGGTAAGACCGATTTTGGTAATTAGCTAACTAGAGAGTTGGTCAGGTAAACTCGGTGGGACCGATTTGCTCTTTTCGGTGAGACCGAAATGTTACAAAAAGGAAACAGAGAGTTTACATTGCAATCTCGGTGGGACCGATCGCTCACTTCGGTTAGACCGAAACGTTACGTAGGGAAACAGAGAGATTGCAACCCCATCTCGGTGAGACCGAGATCCCTATCGGTAAGACCGATTTGCTTAGGGTTTGTGGCAGTGGCTATGACTTTTGGAATCGGTGGCGCCGGATTGGAAGAATTGGTGTGACCGATTTTGGCTTTAGGTTTAGGTCATTTGTGGATGTGGGAAAGTAGTTGAGGGTTTTGGAGCATATCGCTAAGCACATGAAGCAAGATGCTCATTAAGCAACACCTCATCCCTTCTTGATAGTATTGGCTTTTCCTATAGACTCAATGTGATCTTGGATCACTAAAATGTAAAATGAAGAGTCTTGAGCTTTTGAGCTTGAGCCAATCCTTTGTCCTTAGTATTTTGAGGGATCCACTTTCATCATCCATGCCTTGCCATTCATTGATCTTTCCTGAAATAATAGTCTTGGAATAGCATTAGCTCAATGAGCTATATGTTGTTATGAATTACCAAAACCACCTAGGGATAGTTGCACTTTCACCTGTTCCGTCCAAGCCCTCCCAATGAACACGACCATGCATTTCGTTCCGACCCAGCCGGTTGGCTCCCACGCGTTTCGTTGCCTCCCGATGAACACGACGCATTCCGTTGCCTACCCATGAACACGACGCATTCCGTTACCTCCCCATGAACACGACGACGACGCTGTTTCTCCGTTCCGACCCAGCCATGTAGACGAGCCCTGGCCGTACGTATGCACGAGTAGGCGTTCGAGACCCCGCCCGTATGTACACATATGTGGCCATATTTTCTTTCTTGCACCCTGGCCGTTGTACGTACGTGTACATGCTATGTGTGCGCCTCTACTACGACACGTGCGCACCTCTACATCGACCAGTATATATGTACGTATACGTTCGTGACCAGAATGACAACGCTATGTACGCTTCGACCAGGTGGGTCCCAACTGTCAGGCACTTCCTTGCGTGCGAAGATGTAGCTGGTGGGTCCCAGCAGTCAGGGGGCGAATCTTTTTTTTTGCCCGCACGCACTTCCTTGTGTGCGAAGATGTAGCTGGTGGGTCCCAGCAGTCAGGGGGCGAATCGTATTTTTTTTTGCCCGGACGCACTTCCTTGCGTGCAAGGATGTAGCTCGTGGGTCCCAGCAGTCAGGGGGGCAAATCGTTTTTTTTTGCCCGGACGCACTTCCTTGCATGCGAAGATGTAGCTGGTGGGGCCCAGCAGTCAGGGGGTGAATCATTTTTCTTTTGCCCGGACGCACTTCCTTGCGTGCGAAGATGTAGCTGGTGGGTCCCAGCAGTCAGGGGGAAATATTTTTTCACGAAATACAGTGGCCCATCCGGTGGGTCCCAGCTGTCAGGTGGAGGAATCATTATTTTCCGTGTAATAAGGAGGCACTTCCTTGCTGTGGCCGTGGACCCAGCTGTCAGCCTCTTCGCGTATAGTCCACGTCCGATGGAAGTTGTTCCTTGACCACGTTGACCAGGCCACGCCGAGAGCACCATGGCGGTGGATGACGGCGAGGCCTAGGAAGGGGACAACGTGGAGTCGGGGAAGACGCGGCAGTGGAAGCCCGCGCGGAGAGGAGTACGAGGGTTCACTGGTTTGGCTGCGGTGTGAGGCTGCCTTCGCTGCAGGGCCTGGACAGCGGTGGGAATAGTAGGGGGCAGTGAGGCCTCCGCGGCAGCAAAGCCGGCCACGAGAGGCAGGAGCATGCGGCACAACCGGCGCTGCTTTGGGCGGCTGGAGCAAGAAGACCAGAGGTTGAAGAAGCACTACGGCTGTTGGATGGACATCGTACGATCACTGGAGCTAGAATCGTTCATATTGACTAAGTTGACAAAGCCCTCCGTCCTCGTCAACTTAGTTGGCCCACAAGTCATCCTCCCACTATGGTGGGTCCCAGCTACCGGGGGGGGCGTATTCATTTTTTTGTGCATAATAAGGAGGCACTTCCTTGCGTGCGAAGATATAGCTGGTGGGTCCGACATGTCAGCGGGGGGAACGTTTTTTTCGCGAAATACAGAGGCCCTTCCGGTGGGTCCCAGCTGTCAGGTGGATGAATCATTATTTTGCGCGTAATAAGGAGGCATTTCCCTGTGTGCGGCTGTGGACCCAACTTTCAGCCTCTCCATGTACAGTCCACGACCGATGGATGTCGTTCGTTGACCATGTTGACCAGGCCACACCGAGAGCACCATGGCGGTGGACGACAGCGAGGCCTAGGAAGGGAACGACATGGAGTCAGGGAAGACTCGGCAATGGTTGCCCACGCGGTGGGGAGTACGAGGGTTTACTAGTCCGGCTGTCGTCACCGGAAAATAAGAGGAGGTGTGGGTGAGTAGAGGAATTGCCTGGCCAGCAATGAAGTAGGGTGGGGCGGTGCGGCCTGTGCGGCAGCATAGCCGGCCACGGAGGCGGGAGCAGGCAGTCCCACCGGAGCTGGTTTGGGCAGCTGGAGGAAGAAGATCAGATATTGAAGAAGCAGCACGGTCATTGGATTAACATCCAACGGCCACTGCTGCTAGAATCGTTTGTGGACTAAGTTGACAAAGCCAAAGTACACGTCAACCTAGTAGACCCACAAGTTAGCCTCCAAATCTGTCCCAAACAACATACATCTCGAAATTTCTAGCCAGATTCAAATTAATTTTAAATCTAAATATACCTTAATTTAAATTCAATGAAATTTTACCCACACAAAAACAATGAAATTTAAAATATCAAAATCCGAAAGAAACAGTATTTTGGAACTAATTGTCTGTTTGCTGTATTTTTTCATTTTACAGCCCATTTATTATTACTTATAGCCCATTTCTTATTACTTATAGTCCATTTCTTATTACATATATCCCATTTTATGGGCAAAATGCATCCCTCCTTGTCTTGAAAGATTTCCGGCCCAGCAGGGCATAGAAAAGCAAGTAGGCCTATGTTGGTTATCTGCAAAAAACAAAATAGCTGGCTAGCCATTTTTCAGAAAGGAAAAAAACAAACTGGGTTGGTCATGTGCTAAACATATGAAATAGAAGTGTGGGCTAGACGGGCCATGGGTCCCGCACAACCCAGTTGATACCCTTCTCCGTCCCGAAAAAACAAAATTACTGCGCGCAGTGCTGGGTCCCTACTGTCATCCTCACCATGTACAGTCATCTCCTTATTCCTCTCGGTTGTTGACCATGTTGACAACACCGGAGGGCAGCGCCGCGGCGAGCGAACCAAGGCGAAGGACGATGGTGAGGCCTCGGACGGGAACGAACAGGAGCCGAGGAAGATCACAGCCAGTCGTGGGAGGCGGGAGCAAGCGGTCTCGCCGGCGCTGTTTGGCTTTGGCGGCTCGAGGAAGAAGAGATTGAAGAAACGCGACAGACGCTGCATGTCAATCCAACGGTCAAGGTTGGCACAATCTTTTGTTGACTAAGCGGACACTAAGTAGCATACTTTTTTATATATAGGAAGAAAACTGCAAGGAAAATGCGTTCGTCTGCCTTCCTCCTCACAAGGAATGTTCGTCACATAAGTGACTAGCACCCTTGGTTTTCAACCGAGAGGTCTTGGGTTCGAGTCCCAGGAACTCTCAATTTTGTCCTCCTTCCTTCCTCACAAAAAAGGGAAAGAAAATCAAAGACTTGGGAAGGCGTACAGAACAAGCTAGTGTAGCAGTAAAGAGACATTGCCGAGTTTTAGGAGAAAGAGAGATGTGCTCCTGTAGCTGGTTCGAATCCAAACCTAGACTATGACTATATATGGTGCTATGCTACTCTGCAAGTAATGAAACTGACATATCCAACGTTCGCTTCTCCTCTTCTCTACTTACTCTGCCTAGCATCAGAATCTCTGGCCGCAGCAACCATGTCCGCTGGCTGCTCATCCACCTGCTCTTCAGCAGGCAACAACTAGATATGCGCCAAGTCGCCACCCGTACCATCGCTTGTGGGTCTCATCACACCCCCGCCGGCATGTGCACTGCAGCCGATTGCTCATTGCAACCCGCTGTCATTGGTGTGGTGCCACTGCTGCAAATTACGTAGAGTCATCCGTCGCGTCTCAACCACAATCCTCAACCCTGGCCGAGTCTTCTACAAATGACTAAATCATGGGGTAATAATATGTTTAAGTGTTGTTCTGCTGCTTTTCAGTTGCTGATTTTTTTAATAGTTTGGTTGATGATCTTCCAATTTGATTCGTGCAGAAAAGGGAAGTTTTGTGTGATTTGTATTTCTAGGAAGTTGCTGATGTGGGGGAATGCAACTATGCTGATTATTTGGTTAGCCGAGGAATCCCAATGCCAGCAGGTTGGGGTGTTGGACAAGTAACTGAAGGAACGACAGAAGAGGAAGATGCAGAGCAGAAGGTTAAAGATGCAGTTCCTCTGATCATGGCCAAGCAACAGCTGCTGAACGGCCTTGACAGCAATGAGGGGATGAAACTGATGTGCTCTGTAGGATGATTGTCTCTTTATTTGCAGTGTATGTAGCACTCGTGATGTATTCAGTGGCTATGACATGAGCACTTTGCTGAAACTAGTAATGAATGAAACATGTGTAGCAGGCTGGGCGTAGTGTTGTGAACATCTAATGATTTCTATTAACGGAAATCAGGGGGTATCCCCTTTTGCTCATAAATAAATAAATAGAAGAGGCCCTGTCGGGTCAGCTTTGTTCTCATTCAAAGACGTCGAGCAAATTGCAGTCCAACAGCAAACTATGTCATCAAATTCAAGTTTCATAGCCAAATATGAGTACAACTAAACAACAATGTCATCATATTTTAGTTGTCATACAATCACCAAACACAAATCAGCATACATAACAAGTGATGTTCTCACAGCAAAATACTAAACAACATGTTCATCAGGTTTCAGTTGTCATAGCAAACACAATTTCACATAGTAGATAAAAATCGTCTTCTGATAGGCAAATACAACAAAAGCAATGTAATCATCATCCGCAGCAGCAGCGTCAACATCTTCACCATGTGTATCAGTCTGAATCATAATTCCCCACGGTATCATCTTCTTCTTCGTCCTCAACGTCCTCGAACGTTGGCTTCTTCTTGATCAACTCTTGTATGTCCACAGTACGACAGGCAATCTTTTCACCGACGTCATTGACGTGATGGTTCTCAAAGATATTAGGAACATTTGTGTTATCTTGTACATCAGGAGCAGTGTAAGCATCATCTTGTTGTGCAACTTCATTAAACGAATTCCTCTGCTCAAACCTTTGCAATACTCTCCAGTCATCGCTATGTGCAAATGTGTCTTCCAAGAAAAATATCTGTGTTTCTTGATTTGCCAAAATAAAATGCTCATTGGTCTAGTACGCCGCCTTAACATTGATGGATTTGAAATAATCATCAGCTCTGGGTTTTGCGATCCTAGAAAACAGGTTATACCAATGACAACACAACAGAACCACACACCGATGATCCTCGAAACTGGAGATATACTGCAACTGAACAATGTCTGTTATGTTAGCATACATTTCAGTTGTCTCTTTGTCATACATATCTGTGCTCATGACGGCACTATTTTGTGTCTTCTGCCTTCGTCTCGTGCAAGGATGTTGTAGCGCACATCTCCAACAACGCAAGATTGATAATGTCTTACCCGAGTATCAGGACCCATTGCTAGTGAGTAAAGGGCATCATCAACTGCCTGCCCATCCTCCCGCTTCTTCTTAACCTATGGTTAGAAAATAGACAAGCTGATCATCTTATGTACTCAATATATTAAAAAAACTGACAATGCACTTCAAAAGTTTACATGGTTCTTGAACCATTTCGCAAATCCTGCCATAACCAGTTTGTCAATGTTTCTTGGATTTTGCGGCAGTAACTCCTCTTTGTAGATGTTGCACAACATAGTGATCGCGTCAAACATCTAAATATATAAGAATGTGCTGCAAGTTTAGTAGATTATGATGTATAAGCTGCAGTACTGTACTTACTTGATATAAGGTAGTATCTAAGGACAGTTATTCAACACATACCAAACCATTTTGTCCAAATCTTTAGGTTTGTCCTCTTGTCGACTCTTCCCTGTAACTCGAACAGAATAATCGAAAACATTGAGCCCGAGATTGTCTTCACCCACCTCTTTGCTAAGCTGATCAGTTGTTTCAATGTATTTTGAGCAGAATGTCAACGCTTCTGTAGCAATGTAGGCCTATGCAATGGAACCCTCGGGTCTAGCTCTGTTCCTAACATAGCCCTTGAAAGTGCCTAGCCGCCTTTCAATAGGGTACATCCAGATATCCTGTACTGGACCTCTAAGTAGTGCCTCATCAGGTAGATGAACAGCCAAATGCACCATCACATCAAAGAAGGCTGGAGGATATATCTTCTCGAGGTCGCATAGGATAGTTGGTATCTTGTCTCTAAGACGCTCCAAAGCATCTATCCTGATATTTCTACTACAGAGTTCCCTAAAGAATTGTCCCAACTCTGCAAAACTGCTCTGTATAAGTCAGGGCGGCCCAATCCTCTAAGGATAACAGGTAAAACCCTTTGAAGTAGGACGTGGAAGTCATGAGTTTTCAACCCTTGTACCTTGTTTCCATCTGCACTGACTCTCCTTTCAGGGTTGGAAGCAAATCCATGTGGGAATCTCACACGTGACAGGACCTCGCATAATTCTTTTCTTTTTACCTTGTCCAAGACGTACACAGCTGGTGCCATATCCCGTGGTTTACCTTCATCTTGCACCTGCAAATCCTTTCTGATACCCAGGTGTGTCAAATCAATCCTAGATTTTAAGGTATCTTTCATCTTGCCTTCAATATTAAGAAGTGTGCCGATAATGTTGTCACATATATTTTCTCGATGTGCATCACATCAAGATTATGCCGCAGATCCAAATCTTTCCAATACTCCAAGTCCCACAAAGTGGACCTGCGGGTAAACAATAATCTCTTTTCTGCCCTGCCATGCTTCCTTTTCCCGCTACCATTACCAGGATGGTTTCCTGGTGTAATATGCCTGACCTTATCTAATTCCACTTGCAACTCATCGACGGTGAGCCTCTTTGGCACATCACGGTTTTCATGCTTTGCATTGAACACATGTCTTCGATATTTTCTAGGATGTGGGTTGTCCTTGGCAAGGAAACGGCGGTGTCCAATGTAACAGATCTTGCTAAGTATTGTGTATGACAGCGGATTCCTGTCACAACGAACACATGCATTGTAACCATGTGTCGTTCGCCCTGACATAGTGCCCAAAGCCAGATAATCATGGATGCACAAAATTATAATAGCACACAGAAAGAAATCAGCTGGTGGGCTGCTATATAGGTCTCGAGTGAGAACACCCTTCCATAGTTGTTGAAGTTCCTCCACAAGAGGCTCCATGAACAAATCAAAATCCTTTCTAGGACTTTTTGGACCTGGGATGAGCAAGGCCATCACGTAGTTTGATTCTTTGGTGCAGACATTTGGAGGCATGTTGTAAGGGATAACAAGCACTGGCCACATGCTATATGTGGCGCTCTGGTGGCCAAATGGGTTTAATCCATCTAAAGCTAAGCCAAGCCCAAAGTTTCTCAGGTCAACAGCAAACTTTTTGTGTTTATCATTGAAGCTTTTCCACTCACCACCATGATATGGATGGCTCATTACATTCTGATCTCTGTACTCCTGGTTCCTAGAATACCACAGTACACCCTCTCTTGTTTCAGCATCATGAAACAACCTCTGCAATCTTGGTGTAATTGGAAAATGTCTCAGAACATTATGAGGAATCCTCTTCACAGCATCGCCATCTTTCCATCTTGATGATTTGCATTTCGGGCATTCACTTAAGTTGGCATAATCCTTCCGGAACAGAACACAATTATTCTTACAAACATGGATCATATCATATCCAATTCCAATTGTACGAAGGAAATTCTTCATTTTACTATAGGTGTGTGGCAGCTCAGATGCATCTGTGAAAGATTTGCGGAAAGCAGCCAACATCGCATCAAATGATTTGTTGGTCATCCGCTCAGATGTCTTCACCTGAAGAAAGGTGACCATAGCTGAGAATACTGACAGCTTATTTCCTGGGGTGACAGCAACGTTGCATTGTTCCAACATGTGGGCCCACCGTTTTTCTTCTGTAGGTGAAAGTTCACGGAATGCACGAGCATTTCGTAGCATTGTTTCAATGTTGGCCAAACTCACTGGCTCCGCCACCACCACCTCCTCCTCCTCCTCTTCCACCTGAGCATCAGGCAGATCAAGATGGTGATCTGCTGCTTCCACATAGTCAATAACATTGACGTTCACAGCTTCACCATGATGAACCCACCTAGTATAAGTGACCGACATCCCATACAAGTGTAGATGATTTTGCACAGTTGACTGGGGTCTTGTAACTGAATTCATACAACTGCTACACGAGCAGAGCACATCTGATTTCGGACCACCGTACTCAGCTCTGATAAAGTTCATGAAGTTTTCAACCCCCTCGACATATGCAGCGGAGAATCTTCGAGCAGAAGTTATCCAAGTCCTGTCCATTTGTTAGACATACAAATTAGTTCTTCTACTAGATATTAGAGGAAAAACATATATGCTTTTTTATGATGTCCAGAAAAAAAATACCTAGGTCGATGTCTAAAGCCATGTCAAGATATTTGGATGAGCATATCTAAGTAACAAAATATGTGTAAAGCTAATTCAGCAAACAGATTTGAGTGCTAAATTATGGCAGGTTGTTTCAGCAGTCAATGAGGCCGAGCACACAACCATCGAACTATCAAAGGCCATCGCAGCAACAAAGATCGAGTATAAAACGGTGTAGAGCTATTTCACCTAACAGATTGGCTACTAGACCATGGCAATCTACGTCACAATAAATATATGGCAGGATATTTTAGCAACTAATCGGCCTTGGCATGCCATCTCAGCTAAGCAGATTGAGTGCAGAACAGGGCAAGGAAGCTTCTTAAGCAGAGCATATTGACAGTAAACTACTTCGGTAAACAGTGAGATTAACAGCGTCTATCAGCTAACATTCAGCGCTACGCCGACATGAACGGGGCCTTAGTGTAGAGTGCGCGTACCGTGGGAGAAGCTGACCGCCGTGCGTCTCCACACGAACGTCGCCAGCGGTGGCGGCGCTGACCGCTGTGCGCCTCCACAAGAACGTAGCCAGAGGTCGCAGCGTGGCTAGAGGACGACAGTCTATGAGAGCGTACTGTGGGAGCGAGAGGATCACCGTGCGTCCCCTCGATATACCGCGGCGCCGACGTATCGGCGCGGCGGGAAGGGCGGCTTTGGCGGAGCGAATGGAGTGGAGGGGGATGGGGGTGGGAGGGGGGTTTGGGGAATATTATTGGCTAGTTGGCCGAAGGGCGGTTGAATCGGATTTGGGGGGAATTTTTGTGAGGGGGGAGGGGAGGATTTTCGCGCGGTGGGCAGGGGGGGTTGGCGCATGGTCGGTTTCTCCAAGTGCAGTCCCACGTGTCAGTGAAGAGGCAAGCCGAAGCGCGTTCCGTTTGGGTGAGCCGTGTGCAGGACCGAGCGTGTGTGGGGTGCAATGCGACCGCGACAGGAGTGTTCTGAGTGTACCGCCTTTTTTCCTTTTAAACAAGGTGCCTCGCCCCCTCAAAAAAAATTGTTGCTTCGCGCGATCCATCGATACTACTACTAGTAATCCGGTAATCCCGACTAAAGCGGCACGGTCGGGTCTTTTCCCGCGCGATATGCTGGGAGGTTGGCTTAGTTGGGTTTTTTAGGACGAGTAATGCTACACCTACGTAATCCCAGTTACATAATTAAGGTAATGTGAAATGTGTGAGCTGTTGATTGTAGATTGGAGGGAGGGAGGGGCCCACCACCATGAAAATCAGGGGAGGAGAGAGAGAGGCAATTTACATTAACCCTTTCGTAGGTTCTCGTAGATGTAGAAAGATGTGAAATGCGTGAATGTGTAGTGGACGTACTATTGGAGTGCCTAAGATAATTTGTTTATGTATAGACCCTATGTGTTTATTTTACTTCGCATGTTAGATTTGTCTCGGTTCAATAAAAAGCAGAGTTGGTGATGATGGTGTGCCTGTCATCCTACAATATAGGCCGTCCAATCTATATCTAACGGATAAGAAGGAAACTATGACAATTTACCCGCACTCCTCTCCACATTGCAGATAAGGCTTTCCCTCGTTCATCCTTTTCTCCCACAAGATCTTGATCTTCCATGCAACGCACGGGCATCTTGCTAGTACTCCTACAATATGTATATTATTGTGAAAGTTCATATACACCGGCCAAGATTAATGTAAACACGGCAGATTTTCATTACATTTCAAACTTTTATAGGACAGAAAAATAAAAGAAACCCGACCCTAAACCTATTCTACGGCGGCGACTGACGTCCTCCATCTGCGATCTCTATGTATGGGGGCGGGGTTCAAGACCCGTGAAGTGAAGGTGCGGTCTCCGGCGAGGAAGAGTAGAACACGGGATACGGACCGGCCAGTTGGCACACCATGCCCTGCCGCCTCCCATGCGGTACTAATCCTCGGAGGAGTCCCTGACCTTGGCGGTGCCCGACGTTGGACGGTGAGAAGTAGGACGCGTGGCTGACGGTGCTCTCGTTGTCGGCCGCCAGCATGGCCACCGCTTGTGCGGTCGCATCCGCGTCCGGCTACGCCGCTATTGCGTCGCGAGAGGCGACTTGAGCGAGGGCGGCGACCTCGAGCTTCATCCCCGAAGACAAGCTCTCTCGCAGAGCGTTCGCACTTGCGGTCATGGCGGATGTGGTGCCAGGTAGAAGGACGATGCGCTATGGTGTGGAGGTTAGCTGGGCGTTGCCGCTTTAAGTAGCACATTACGGTGAGGCCAAGCGACCGGGTGCGTCATTAAGTCGCCGGAGTTGGTTCCTCGGGCACCGAGCCTCTTAACAATGACATATGAACGGACGGCATGAATGCGTGCAGCTGGCGCCGGCTGGGAACGCACCGCGTGATGGCGCGAGGGATGAGGCTTTTGGTGTGCCTGGGTAGTCAGCTGCGGTCGTGGCAACATTGGAGATGCCCTTTGCTCACATGCGATCCCCACATGTCATTGAAAAAGCAAGATGACCCGGCATGGTCTCAGGTCCAGAGGATGCAGTTGGCCACGCAAAACCACTCCGCGGACGCATCATGGTGCCCCGTGCATCCTCGACGAGCCGGATGTTGGGGTGTGTTTGGATTGTGGCCAAAGTGAACCTTACCAAAATTTTGGTCATGACCCAAAGATTGGTCTTTGTTTGGATGGTTGCCATTTTTTGGCATGCCAATGAACTCTAGCCGACTCTAGTTCATTTTTCTTGCCAATGTCGGCCAAATCATGGGCAACCAATACCTCAACCAAAATTTTGGTCATGACCCAAAGATTGGTCTTTGTTTGGATGGTTGCCATTTTTTTGGATGCCAATGAACTCTAGCCAACTCTATTTCATTTTTCTTGCCAATGTCGGTCAAATCATGGGCAACCAATACCTCAACCAAATTCTGGCTACCCAATGCTTTGATGGGGCAACCTTGGGCACAAACCAAACATATTGTTGGTCATGCCACAGCACTAACGCCACCCTCGGCACATTGAAACCGACCGTGTCTAGCGACGATATGAACGTGTCGCTCACCGTGGTCGCCGTATCTAGAGGCGGTGCTGGAGCTGCGCCCCGTTGTTGGCCCCAACAACCCACATGAATGGTTGTCAACGGAGAGGAGGTCGTGGGCCAGATCCTCCATTGGACTAGTCTGCGCTACGCCGTCCCGACGGGTGTGCCCCACATGTCGGTTTCCCCGTTTTCCCGACCATATTCGAGCATCAGTGCTCCGAGTTGCGCATTAGGCCTTTCACTATGTAGGCCAAGCAAGAAAACTTATTGTTTATTTGAGCCATTCAAGTATAATCATGTGGTGTTTTCTTATTTCTCATTCCTCTCCAACCCTCTTCTCCATCGATCTTGTCGCCCTCCAGTCGAGTCCATCCTCCCGCATGCCTCATTTGAACATTCCGCTGAGTATCATTTGCATGTACCCACCCTAGTCCTCTTTCAATAGATCTCCGGACCCCGAGATGAAATCGAGAGGGAACGAGTGGGGGCACGTGATACCTAAGGCGGATTCAAAATTTTGAACCGGTGATCATAGCATCCGCAAATCATATATAAAGGGTATTCAATGTTCATTTCGTTTTTGAACGTACAATATACTCCCTCCTATCCTTTCTAGTTTACATATAGGTTTTATGTGTAGTCAAAGTATCTCTACTTTGATCAAGAAGGTATCAACATTCAACAACACCCAATCAATATTGTTAGATTCGTACGTACTCCTAGATTTGTACTCGAGATGGTTTCCAATTTGACTATTGACAAGATTAATAGTACATGAGATGTATAATGTGAAAATTATACCATTGGAAACTCCTTTCACATACGAATTTGACTGTATGCTTTGTGTAAGTTGCATGTCATATAATATTACTCTAACATTTGGTCAAAGTTAGCCTCGAAAAACGCATTAGGCCTTGTATAGTAAATGGAAGGAGGGAGTAGTAGTGGAAGTGGATCCTCTGACGTAGGTATCCCTGCCTTACCCTCCCTTTCGGTCACTTACTAGCAGACCCCATGCTTGCTAGGCCCCGCATGTCAGTTACTCAATGGGTTCGGCCACGTCAGGGGATCCTCATCTGTAGTATACTCTCTCTGTTTTTATTTACTCCACATAAAACGGAGGGAGTGGTAGTATAATAAATGACGCGGGCAGGAGAGGGGGAGGGACGTCGGTTTGCTCTCAACTGTGGTCCCACAAGCAAGCAAAAACGCAAGACGAAGCGCGTTCCATTCGGTGAGCGACATGGAGGGTCCAACATGCCGGGCTGCAACGCGAACGCGACAAGAGCAATGTATAGTCAAAACCGATTGACCGGTCATCACCGGAACCATTATTCACACCAGAACCTTCACTGCTCGGCCTACGCCAGCCACTGCCCTAAAACCACACTAAATTTCTAGCCCATTCCCCCACCTTTCGATCCCCTAGCCCGCATCAAGCGTCCCCTAGTTCACCGGAAAGCCATGGTGCGCCGCAAGATCACTTACTACAAGATGCTGACGCCGGAGCGCTACGCAGAAATCGTAGTGGCAGTCGGCGCCACAGACCTCCGTTCCCAAGCTTGCTTTGCAGTGGGCCAATCCCCGAGTTCTCTGGAGCCAAGCTACGAGGAGGAGGAAGCTAATCCAATGTTCATGGCGGAGGTCGCGGCGCAGAAGGCCCCCGATGGGTATGATACGATGGACGTCGACTTCGTGCCAGCGTCCGAGTCCCCCATGGTGCAAGCGGACCAGCGGTTCAACATGGCGATACTAAAGGAGGACCGGGAGGCAGAGGCTCAACTCGACACGGAGCGCGTGCATGCCACTGCCATTGAGGCTCTCCTGCAGGCGGAACCGGATGTCATGGATGTGAACCAGGCGGCGGAGGCTCAACTTAAGGCGGAGCGTGCGGATGCCGTTGCCACCGAGGCCCTCCTATAGGCGGAACCGGATGTCCTGGACTTGAACCGGGCGGCAGAGGCTCGACTCGACGCAGAGCGTGCAGATGCCGCTCTCATCGACGCCTTCCTGCAGGCGGAACCGGATGTCCTGGACTTGAACCGGGCGGCGGAGGCTCGACTCGACGCGGAGCGCATGGATGCCACTGCCATCGAGGCCCTCCTGCAGGCGGAACCGGACGTCCTCGACTTGAACCGGGCTGTGCTCTCGTCCGTGCAGACCGCCCGCACGCTCCGCTTGAACGAGTAGCTAGAGGCCGAGGACAACCACGGTGCGGAGACACACGTCGGCAGCTACGGCTGGTTCACGCCGGAAGCCAAAGACGACGAGGCCGTCTCTTTCCGCGAGGAGTGATAGTTTTTCTTTATGTTGTTGTTTTTATGGATCTTTTGCTGTGTAAAAACATATATTTGTTATGCAAGTCACCTGACTTGGGTCAGTCTACCATTTCAGGTGGTTGGATGAATATCCTACGTCTCCTAACCCTTATTTCCTTCTTCGTCACCTCTTCTTCTTCCCCAACAGACCATCACACGGGCCGTACGGATACTCCCCAACATGCGGTTGGATAAACATACTCTGTGAACGAAAATTATGTGTCAGCGATAGGATGGCTGAGTTTGGTTTGTTCACATGCGACAGCATGTGTCAGTGAGGGTGCGTTCCCTTGGTTGGGTTTGCGGCGTGCAGGAGCGACTGTGTGAGGGTGCGGTACGATCGCGACAGCCGTGCGCAAGTGTACCTCCTTCTCATTTTGAAAACTTTAGGAAAGCTTGGCAAAAATGTGTGGCGAAGTTTGGCAATGCAAGGCCTAGACCCAAACAGGATAAGTACGTACGTACTAGGAGTACTAGTGTTAAAAAAGAAAGGCGGGGTTTTCCTTCACGGGATTTAATCGATACAAATCCTCGTTTCATGTGTCAATTAATGCGTATTTTTTTCTCCAAAGACCAAAGAGCTAACCATATCACTCCTCATCGCTTGATTAGTGCAGCACCATGCAAACCAACCTTCTCACTTCCGCATGCATGCAGGGGATATTAATGTCCTTGGTAGCTAACCCCATCAATTTTGCCTCGATTAGTGTTAGTGGCCCTTTGCAAATTGTAATTTTGATATACTGGCCTTGTGTACAAAAAAATGGAGGTAGTAATTATATTTGACTTCCTTCCCCATTGCGGTGACGTTGACGATATCTTTCTTTTTGTGGTTTGGCGAAGTGCGTTCGACGGAGAACACCATTGAGGGAGACCACGGTAAGTCATTCGCAAGTGCCGCCTGCAAGCCAAGACAACCGCCTTATTTGCATCCAGGAAGTCCGTTGAACCAAAGGACTAGTACTACTAGGAGTACTAGTGCCGTGAGATGGTTTCTCGAAGAAGACGATGGAGAAGCGGAGTCAGCGAAGAGTGAAATGATGGTGTCTTCGTCCGTGCTTTTGTGATTTGACGCCTCACTGCTTTGTGATTCGTGATAGAAGGGACAGGGGAGTAGACTCTCTGCTCTATACTGTACTACATGCGTCCAAGCATGGGAGAAAGAGGAGAGACGTTGCATTTTTCTATTCCTTCAATCAATCAATCAGGGAGCTTTGGTTCCATCTTTTTGGCTTTGGCAACACCGTCCACAATGGTTCCTGTCGTGGAAATATCACGTCAGATGTCCTCGTGTAAGGACTTAGTCATGGAGCCATCGCGACGGGTTAGCTTAAAGGGGTTAAACCGGACTAAGGACACGAGGGATTTTATACTAGTTCGGCCCCTTTGATGAAGGTGAAAGTCTACGTCTAGTTGTGATGGGATTATTGGGGTCTCGCTAACCAGAGAGCTAAACAAGCTATGCCTGGCTATTGAGTTGTGTTTCTTGTCCCTGAACCGCCATCGGGTCGTCCCCTTATATACACGGGTTGACGCCCGGCCGGTCTACAGAGTCCCGAGGACGACTCATACAAGTGTTCGGCTCGGTCTCTTCCTTCCTTATCTTACAACATAAGTTTGCATGACTATGGTTGTTTACCACTATGGGCCCTAATCCGCCTTTGGGCTCTGGGCCTCTAAGCTTCATAGCCAAACGCCATCTTCTGAGTCTTCGTGGGCTTCAATACGGTTGAGTGTAAACAACATTAGGCCCCAGAGTGATTTGAATTTATTCATGTCAATCTTCAGTACTTAGGAAAGTCCCATGAACATCTTCATTTGTTCCCGTAAACCGCCATGAAATCTTCTTCATAAACTTTGTTAAACCGCCATGATGTCATCCTCTGGATATAGCAGCAGATCATCATGACGTCATCTCTATACAAAATGAATAAAAAGATTCCTCTTATTAATGTCATCCCGGAAATCGAGGCGACAGCTGCGCCACTCGCCGCTTTTGACTCCTTGATCTTCGCGCCGGTTCTTATCCATTTTCCTTATAAATAGACCCGGGGGCCCTTCCCTTTCTTCCCCTTCCGCACTTCTTCTTCTTCCTCGTGATGCCCCAGCTCTGAAGCTCCGCCGCCGCCCTCGACCTTCAAACGCTGCATCAACAGAGGCCGCTGCATCAACCTGGTTGTACTAGAGACCTTCGGCGTTCCTCCGCTGTCCTGGGCATCCGGTAAACCTTCTCCCTCATAACCCTAGATCTATCTCTTAGGGCTCCTGTTTCATCTGCGTTCGTAGGTGCTCATCCCTAGTCTCTTCGTATTCACTTCGCATCCAGTTTAATATTTAGTAGGTCTTCCTCTTTATATGGACTCCCTTGATAGAACACATGAACTTCTCTGCTCTGTTTAACACCTTTATAGATCGCAGAAAATTTTCTTACTGAACCTTTGGTAGATCCAAATTAATTCCATCACTGTGTGAAACCTGTTTCTGTCAACACTTAGCAGATTTTGAACCCAAGCCCTTCTGCCTATGGGCGGTTTAACCTTTGATGACCAATCCGCCATATACCATTAGCCCTCTCTTAAACCGCCAACCGAACTTGATCAGCAATTCACCGGTTTAACACTAGAAAATACACTTAAACCATTTAATTTGTAAGTCGGCATTTATTTTTTCTTTCAGCTTTCCTTTCCGAGATGACGAAACAATTTGCTGCCTGCAACTGGGTTCCATCCCGGATTACGGAGACACAAATCAATGGATATGTCACCACTGGCGCTTTAGCTTCCAAAAGGATCCTGCAATGGCGTGTTCCGGATTCTGAATGCCCTCCTAAACCTCAAGATGGAGAAGTGGTTGTTTTTATGCAACAATTAGACCAGGGGTTCAGCCCGCCCGGATCAAAAAAAATCCGGTATGTCCTTGCAAGCTTCCAGCTCCATCCACAAGACATTGGACCGAATTCCGTGTCCAATATATGCAACTTTCAGGTCTTCTGTGAAGTTTACCTCCAAGAAGAGCTATCTGTGGAGTTGTTCCGGGATTTCTTCCACTTGAACTGTCGCACAGAGTTCTCTGATGGTCCCAACACAGAGCTTGGTGGCGTTTCAATTCAGAAACGGAAAGAAGTTGACTTCCCACATGCAAAACATCATAGCCATCCTAAGGATTGGAACCAGACTTGGTTTTACTGCCAGTAGGCCTGGGCATTCGGTAGAAACTGAAATTTCGGTTTTTGCTATTCGGTTTATTTGTGAATTCGGTTAGCAAAAATGAAAACCGAAATAAACACAAAAAACAGCTAACCAAAATTTCAGTTAACCGACCAATTCAGTTCGGTTTTCAGTTTAAATTGAACGATGACTTGTGTTGAGCGCTTCAATTCTCAGGAACATATTATATCACCGAGCGCTCCGTCCTCTTGTGCATGGCCAGTCGAGGTGGGACTAAACCAGCTTCACGTCCTATCGTGCACTTCACTAGTCCACAGAAGCACGTCATGTTGTGTTTTGGACTTCGAAATCAAGTGTCCGGCCCATACCTATTGGCCAGTGCAGCGCGTCTAGGCCTTGGGCCGTTCGTTCACTCTATGGCCGGACTCGCGCGTGGCCGCAAGCGTTGACGGGACGCGTCCCTAGTGACGACTGGCGAGTACTTCGGTATTTCTTTCGGTTAGCGAGCCTAATACCAAACAGAAAGATCTGAATTCGGTTATTGAAACTAAAAACTGATTTTAACTGTATCTTCAATAAAAACCAAAAAATCAGTATTTTTGGTTTCGGTATCGGTTCAGTGTTTGGTTTGTCGGTTTTTATGCCCACCCCTAACTGCCAGAACACTGCCCCTGACGGAGAAAATCCTCTACCGGGTTATCATCCACACCGGCTTAGCAACAACCATCCATTACCATCACGCTTATCCGCCGCAGAGCGAAGGGCTTTTGCTCCTCAAATCGCCAAGGTCCGGGCCCTCATGGGCAACGGTTTAACTGGCATTGACCTCGTCCGTTGCTGGGTATTGTGGGGTATTTTGCCTTTAAGCCGCCGTCCCGGATTGATGCATGAATACACTGGCAATGTAAAAGACCCTCAACGCTATCATGAAGTGGAAATGACAGAACTTGAAGTCACTGAATCTACAAAGAAGATGCTTGATGAGACAATCTCTGCATGTAGTCAAACCGGACTGGCGCCTTTTTGCGTCTCCAATCCTCCACCAGCGGTAAAATTTATCTTATTATTTACTGATTCGCCTCTGTTTTAACTGTGTGTTTAATATTGCTCTGCCTTACTGTTACAGGCCAACAGCTCCTTCTGGAAACGTACTAAACCGGCCAAGGCTCGTCCAAAGACCAAAGTTACCAAGAAGGTTTCCAAGAAGAAAACCGTCGAGTCTTCTGATCCGCCAGAAGATGAGGAATCAGATGCAGAGGTAAAACTTGACTAACTTGATTCCTTATTTGTACATTGTATTGACAATGATTGTTTCCCTGGAGGAGGCTGAGGCGAGCCAGGCAGATAATGCTGAGGTAATCACTCTTTCTTCCGATTCTGATCTTGTGCCGGTTCAAAAAGTTCGCCGCACAATCTAGAAAGTAAAACTATCTCACCCTCTTGCTCATTTGGATCCAAAATTTTCTGTCAAGTCACAGCAAGCTGCAGAACGTCGTACAACCCGGCATAGCGGTCAGCAAATCACGTCGTCCAGTTTACCAAATACACCAAACCGGAAACGTCGTCCAGAGGTGACTTATTCTCTTGAAAAGCTTTACCCTTTGAAGGGTTTCTTCCGATGCCCACTCAATCCGTCTGATCCGAATTATCAGGCATCGTGCAACTCGTCTGGCAGTTTATCAACCACTCAGCTGCCTCCCCTGAAGATCATTGCTGGGTAAGTACATTTTTGCATTGTTTCTTTCCGGAACATGTGTCAGTTTATTATATTCTAACTTTGTATGTTGTAGCGCCAAGGCCTGACTGAGTAAAAAGGCCAAGACCAGCGGCCATGCCGACGAAGTTGATCTGGAGAAGAGCCCTGAAGACGAGGGTGAAAATCCTGAGATTGCCACAGACCACTCTGCTTCGGAAAATCCAGGTGCTGATGCTAATCCGCGAGAGGCTGAACCGGAGATACAGGTTGATACATCAACTGATGCCACCCCTCCAAATCAAACTGCTGATCCGCCAAGCCATGGTACCAAGCCGCCGAGCCCTGCTGCCAAAGCGCCAAGCCCTGCTAAGGAGAATATCAATCCGTCAAGCCCCGCCAAGGATGATGACGTTGTTGTTATTGGCACGTCATATACCGCCCCAGGCAATCCAGTTGTTTTATCCAAGCATACCGCGAAGGATGAATTTGCGTTTATGAATAAGGGGAAGAGCAAAACGGATTTGTCAGACTATGCCGATTTATCTGCCCAAGACCTTCATTCCGGCTTCTTGAACCGTCTCTTCACCAGCCGAGACTATGAGGCCGGTTTGGTAAATTTAATGAAGGAGCGCTATGAGGTAAACCGTTGGATCCTTTACTCTCTACCTTCATTGCATTGTAGCCCCCAAGGGCCGGTTTGGCTTGAGAAAGTCAAACCGGGACTTTGCATATTTCAGACTGTACTTTTTTGATTTCCCTTGTGCACTTCTGATCAAACACACATTAGCCCCCAAGTGCCATGATTAACACTTGTATTAATCCATGGGACTTCAATAATAAGTAGAAAAAAGTAATCCCCATTAGCCCCCAAGTGTCAAGTGTATAACTGGTTATATGCTTGGGATTCTGAAAGAAATTATTGATATGCTCTTCTTGCTATGGCGGAATGAAATAAATCAACAAGTCTCTCAGATTGCCGATCTTCAAGAAAATGTGAAAACACAACAAGCAGAAACCACCAAAGCAAGGGATGAATTGAAAACTGCCTTAACCACCATGGAACAACTCAAGGAGTGGTTCAATTCTGAGCGGACCAACTGGGATACTAAAAAAGCTGGGTTGCTGAAGCGGGCGGAGGATGCTGAAGCAGCTCTTAAACCAGTAACAGAAGAACTTACTGGATTAAAGCGCCAAATCAATTCCATGACTTCTGCGATATTTGGTAAGCGCTGTTGGCCAATGCTTTATGAACATTCCGCTTTAAAATTTTGCCGGTTTAACTTGAAATCCGTAAACCGCTGTAGGTGGCCGCATTGCTTAGCTGGGCTCTGATATGCGGAAGAAGCTCAAGGACGCCTATACGCTGATTGAGCAGTTGTATACCGGTGCCCAACGGGTTATCTGCGCAACTTCTTATGACAATGCAGCCCCAACGTTGATCAAGGACACTCTGGCTAAGTTATCTACAATGCCAGCAGAGATAGAAGAGGTGAAGCGGTCCACTGCTAGGGCTGGCGCTTTGTTAGCACTGACCTGAACCAAGGCATGGATAGCCGACCTTGATCCGGTTGATATTGCCAAGGGCTTACCTTGTGAACAGGAAAATGGGGCAGTATTTGACAATGACACCCTCAAACGTGTTACAAGAGATATGCGTCCTCTGGCGAGTCAACTGGCAGAAGAAGCAAACTTGACGGTTCACCGATCCTTCTATGATGCTAACAACAAACGGGTTGAGGCTGCCATTCCGGAAGTGCAAAATCTTATTCCGCCAATCCGTAAGCATACTTACGCCCCTGACGTTGATCTGACTGATCTTATAAGTGAAGAGGCTGTCTTTCAGGCCTTAACCCGGATTCACTAGACCACCGCTGATTTCCAACCACTGGAGGAGGATGAGGAGGTTGAACCGACGCCAGATGATCCATCTACCTCATGTCAACATGGTGATGATGCTTGATCCGGCAATCCGGTTAACTTTGCACAAAAACTGTCCGGTTTAAAACAATTCCATATTTTGGGCTGTTTAAGTGCCTTGTAATAGGGTAGCAAAAATACTTTGATCTGCTGCCATCATGCAGTGGGAAATACTTTATGTGATCCATCATGAAAATTTCAATGTTGGCTCATATATCATAAGATGCAATCCCTATGTCTGCATAAATAGAATTGTTACTGCCGGACGGGTCATAATGCCCAAGGCAAAGCCTGATTGATAATCAAACTTGACGAAATATGAAATAACTCATACCTGTGATGTGATAACACGTCAGTTGGTTTACCAACTTTTGACTGTAATAAGGGTGAAGACCCAAATCTTGAAGTTTTTGTACAACTTCACCTTGTACTGATGGTGTATAAGAAGTCATGTCGGGCTACGATGAACACCAGATGATCAAAAATTGGCGACAAGTTGTCAAAGCCAGGCCGGGTTAATAAACTCCGGTTTAATAATAAGGTTCGTCAACCTTTAGTTGAGACCCAAGCCGGGTTAACAAATGCTGGGTTAAAATGATGACTTTGAAAAGCCATACCAGATTGAAGATGCCGGTTTAACACAAAAGTCAGCAAAAAGAAACAAGTGCAAATAATATCGTGTAGTCGAGGCTTTTCAAGGGCTGCTAGGCCCAAATTCGAGGCTTTTCATGGGATGCCAGGCCGCTGAGTTAAACCATTTGACAAAGCATTTTAAGATGTCCCTCCAACTAACCAAACACCATTTTAACTTTGACAAGTGCAGGGTCTCAATGAGAGTAACTGTCAAGCATTCAGAGGGTCGTGCCAGGATGACCTGGATAGGAGTGGCTTACTTGATGAAGGCAGGTTAACCTGGGGTTTTAGGTAAATATACCAGGCTTCCAAGCCGTGGGTCGATACCCAGTTACAAGGGTCCATTCAAACTCCTAGCTATTTGACACAAGGAGCCCCCAAGTAACATGATGAGTTGTGCTCATTGGTTTGAGCTGTGCATAGCATCTAGACTCTCTTTGGCCCTTTGGGTGTGAAGCTCCCGAGCTGTATTATGGCCTGATAGCCGGTTTAATAGGTAGTACTCCGCTTTGTCAGCTGAAGCCCCCATGCAACTCAAAGGATATTTGAGAAAAAATAGCAGAGGCCCTGCTTATAGCAAGGATGTTGGTTTTATTTATTGATCATAATATATACATTATCGAAATATGTACATAAGAAAAGCCTATGGCTCAAGTATAGTAAGGCCGTAGGAGAGCTATGTTCCACGGCCGCCGGGTCTCCTCCTCAGAAGTACGTGAGTTGTCTCGAACATCAATGAGGTAGTATGATCCGTTGTGCAGATCTTTGCTGACCACAAAGGGTCCTTCCCGAGGTGGGGATAACTTGTGCATGTCGGTCTGATCCTGGATGAGCCGGAGCACCAAATCGCCTTCTTGAAAGGTTCTTGTTCTAACCCGGCGGCTATGATAACGCCACAGGTCTTGCTGGTAAACCGCCGAACGGGCTAAAGCCATATCTCGTTTTTCATCCAACAGGTCCAACGCCTCCTGGCGTGCTTGCTCATTGTCCGCTTCAACATAATTAGCAACCCAGGGCGAATCGTGACGAATATCACTTGGTAAGACCGCCTCTGCCTCGTACACCATGAAGAAAGGCATGTAACCCGTCGATCTATTGGGAGTGGTGTTGATGCTCCATAACACAGAAGGTAATTCTTCCACCCAACAACCCAGCGGCCGCTTTAAAGGAACCATAAGCCGGGGTTTAATACCCTTGAAGATTTCTTGATTAGCTCTCTCTGCTTGACCATTGGTCTGGGGGTGCGCCACAGATGCTAAGTCAAGCCGGATGTGTTCTCTCTGACAAAAATGCTGCATCTCACCTTTAGAGAGGTTTGTGCCATTATCCGTGATGATGTTGTGTGGAAAACCAAAGCGGAAGATAATCTTTTTGAGAAATTGAACCGTCGTAGCTGCATCACACTTGCTGACAGGCTTCGCTTCAACCCACTTGGTAAATTTGTCAACCACCACCAGCAGGTGAGTCTTCTTATCCTTGGAGCGTTTAAAGGGTCCCACCATGTCAAGCCCCCATGTGGCAAACGGCCAAGTGATGGGAATCATCCGTAATTCTTGAGCCGGAACATGAGCCCTGCGTGAGAACTTTTGACAAGCATCACATCGCTTTACCAGATCCTCCGCATCAGCATGAGCTATCAACCAGTAGAACCCATGACGGAAAGCTTTTGCAACCAAGGACTTTGAACCGGCATGATGACCACAATCTCCTTCATGGATTTCCTGGAGGATCTCTTGGCCTTCGTCCGGAGAAACACAACATTGAAACATGCCTGAGACGTTGCAACGGTGTAACTCGCCATTGTGAATAACCATGGACTTGGACCGCCGGACTATCTACCGAGCCAGGACTTCATCATCTGGTAACTCGCCCCGGTTCATGTATGCCAGATATGGAACCGTCCAATCCGGCACAACATGTAAAGCGGCCACCAATTGAGCCTCCGGATCAGGAACAGCCAAATCCTCCTCTGTAGGAAACTTAACAGACGGGTTAAGCAAGATATCTAGAAAGGTATTGGGAGGTACCGGTTTACGCTGAGATCCAAGCCGGCTTAAAGTGTCTGCTGCTTCATTTTTGCGCCGATCGATATGCTCAACCTGATACCCTTTGAAGTGACCCGCCACAATATCCACCTCACGTCTGTAAGCCGCCATGAGTGAATCCTTAGAGTCCCAAGTGCCAGAAACTTGCTGAGCCACCAGATCAGAGTCTCCAAAGCATCTTACCCGGCTTAATTTCATCTCCTTGGCCACTCGGAGCCCATGGAGCAGAGCCTCATACTTAGTTGCATTGTTAGTACATGGGAACATTAAACGGAGGACATAACATATTTTATCACCTCGAGGGAAAGTAAGAACAACTCCAGCCCCCGAGCCCTCCAATTGTCTGGATCCGTCAAAGTGAATCGTCCAATATGTATTGTCCAGTTTGTCCTCTGGTTCTTGTAACTCGGTCCAATCATTTATGAAATCCACAAGTGCTTGAGATTTTATGGCTGTTCGAGGTACATACTTCAAGCCATGGGGACCAAGTTCAATTGCCCATTTTGCAACTCGGCCAGTTGCCTCCCTGTTCTGAATTATATCACCCAATGGAGCTGAACTGACAACCGTAATGGGATGGCCTTGGAAATATTGCTTGAGCTTCCGACTTGCCATAAAAACCCCATATACGAGCTTCTGCCAATGCGGATACTGCTCCTTCGACTCGATAAGCACCTCACTGATGTAGTAAACCGGTCGTTGAACCGGGTATTCCTTACCAGCCTCCTTACGCTCCACCACGATTGCCACACTGACGGCACGGGCATTAGCAGCCATGTACAACAATAGAGGCTCCCTATCAAGCGGAGCAGCAAGAACTGGCGGTTCAGCCAACTGCCGCTTCAAGTCTTCAAACGCCACATTAGCCGCATCACTCCAGACAAAGGTGTCTATTTTCTTCAGCATCCGATATAAAGGGATCACCTTCTCTCCCGAACGGCTGATAAACCGGCTTAGTGCTGCAATCCGACCTGCTAGACGCTGAACATCATTGATGCACGCCGGTTTAGCCAAAGATGTAATCGCTTTGATCTTCTCCGGATTAGCCTCAATACCCCTGTTGGACACCAGAAAGCCTAGAAGCTTGCCTGCTGGAACACCAAAGACACACTTGTCCGGATTGAGCATCATCTTGTAAACTCGTAGATTGTCAAAGGTCTCCTTGAGATCATCTATCAATGTCTCCTTCTTCCTGGACTTTACCACAATGTCATCAACATAGGCATGAACATTGCGCCCAATCTGAGTGTGAACACAATTCTGCACATAGCGCTGATAAGTTGCATGGGCACTCTTGAGCCCAAAGGGCATAGAAACATAGCAAAAGGCTCCAAAGGGAGTGATGAAGGCGGTCTTCTCCTGGTCCTTAACTGCCATTTTGACCTGATGATAGCCTGAGTAAGCATCCAAGAAACTCAAACGCTCACATCCCTCCATCGCATCAATGATCTGATCAATACGCGGGAGATCAAAAGGATCGGCCGGACAAGCCTTGTTCAAATCGGTGTAATCCACACACATGCGCCAAGTGCCGTTTTTCTTAAGAACAAGCACCGGATTAGCCAACCACTCAGGGTGAAACACTTCAACGATAAACCCAGCAGCCAACAACCGGGCTACCTCTTCACCAATTGCCTTGCGTCTTTCCTCGTTAAAGAGACGAAGAAATTGCTTGACCGGTTTAAACTTGGGATCAATATTGAGAGTGTGCTCAGTGAGTTCCCTCGGTACACCTGGCATGTCAGAAGGCTTCCATGCAAAAATGTCCCGGTTCTCACGGATGAACTCGATGAGCGCGCTTTCCTATTTCGGATCCAGATTTGTGCTGATGCTGAACTGCTTGGATGAATCGCCTGGAACAAAGCCAACAAGTTTGGTCTCATCAGCCGGTTTGAAATGCAGGGTTGGGTCGTGCTCAGTGGTGGGCTTCTTCAGAGGCGTCATGTCTGCCGGATCAACATTTTCCTTATAAAACTTTAACTCCTATGTAGCACAAACCGACTCAGCATAGGCCGCATCACCTTCCTCGCAATCCAAAGCGATTTTGTGACTTCCGTGAACCGTAATGGTCCCTTTATGACCCGGCATCTTGAGCTGCAAGTAAATATAACAAGGCCTCGCCATGAACTTTGCATAAGCTGGTCGCCCAAACAGTGCGTGGTACGGGCTCTGGATCCTCACCACCTCAAAGGTTAATGTCTTAGATCGGGAATCGTGTTCATCACCAAACACAACTTCCAAAGCGATCTTGCCAACGGGATATGCCGATTTACCTGGTACCACACCATGGAAAACAGTGTTGGACGGTTTAAGACTCTTGTGTGTCAACCCATGCGACGGAAGGTTTCATAATACAGAATGTTGATACTGCTCCCTCCATCCATGAGTACCTTGGTGAACTTATAACCTCCCACCTGAGGTGCTACCACCAACGCCAGGTGACCCGGATTGTCAACCCGGGGCGGATGATCCTCTCTACTCCATACAATAGGTTGCTCAGACCACCACAGGTAACGTGGCACCGCCGGTTCAATAGCATTAACAGCCCTCTTGTGAAGCTTCTGATCGCGCTTGCACAAACTAGTGGTGAACACGTGATACTGCCCACCATTCAACTGCTTTGGGTGACTCTGATAACCCGACTGCTGCTGATTTCCTTGATTACTCTGCTGGTTATTACCACCTTGATTGTTCTGGTTGCCCTGGTTATTCTGAAATCCGGAGTTTGAACCGCCGCCGCCATGAAAGCCTGGACCTGAACCACCCGATGGACCCTGATCATACCGGAAAAGATCAGAGTTTTTGAACTCCTTCATAATATTACAATCTTTCCAGAGATGTGTCGCAGGAGCCTCCTTGGTCCCATGCTTTGGACAGGGTTGATTCAACACACGTTCCAGATTCATTGCGCCGCCACGCTAGGGCGGTTTACCCTTACGGCGCTGCACATTAGCATTAGCTACAAAATCTGAATCTCCTTTACGCTTACCATTATTTCCATGACCTCCTTGGTTGTGGTGCTGTCCCTTTGCACCATCGTTCTTCTTTCCCTTCTTCGGTTTCTCCTCACCAGAATCGGGATCCTTGGTATTATCAGAATCGGCATACTTGACCAAAGCGGCCATGAGGGTACCTATGTCGTTGTAGTGATGCTTGAGACGTCCCAACTTCATCTTCAGTGACTTAAACCGGCAATTACGCTCCAAGGTGATGATTGCTGAGCTGGCATTAATATGGTCCGATGAGTGCAAGACTTCTGAAACCCGACGCACCCAATGAGTTGTTGACTCATTCTCCCCTTGTACACAGGCATCAAGATCCACTATAGACATAGGCTGCTTACATGTGTCCTTGAAATTGGCTATAAACCGGGCCTTCAACTGGTCCCATGACTCGATGGAGTTAGGTGGTAAGTTCTTCAACCAAGTCCGGGCTGTCCCCTCCAACATCATCGTGAAGTATTTTGCACACGCTGCTTCATCAACATCTAGCATTTCCATTGCCATCTCATAGCTTTCCACCCATGCCTCGGGTGGCTGATCAGCGGTGTAATTCGGCACCTTACGCGGACCCTTGAAGTCCTTAGGCAGTCGTACGTTACGGAGAGCCAGAATAAAGCACGGCACTCCCCACGAGCTGAAAGCAACTCCGACACCTCGGTCTACTGACGCTGCTGGCTGAACCGGGGCGGGTTGATATCGACCCGTATGTTGTGCTGCTAAAGCGGCCTCCCTTCATGCCTTGCCATTATCCACCACGTACTGAGCGTTCAAATCAGCATGCGCCAGATTAGGTCCTTGAGGGACAGTGCGACGCCGCGCACTGCTAGACACCTCCGGTTCATCCATATGCCTGCTATAGCTTTTGCTCAGTTGTGGAGTGGAGTGAACCCTGTCTCGGCTGTATGAATAAGCTTGCTGTTGTGTCAAAGTTGTCTGAAGAAGATCCTTGGCCCGCCGCATCTCAACCGCTGCCGGCGATTCACCTTCGATTGGAATAGCAGCCAGCCGGGATGCCGCTACTATCATATTATCCAATGGGGTAGAAAAGTGACCCGGCGGCGGGGTGGTATACCACGGCAAGTTGTCCATACGCTGGGGTGGACCCATCCCCTCAGGTTGATCCGGTGCCCCGGTCCTCGGATCGGTATTCTGGTTTACTGCTGGCGGGTTACTAGTTCCTGCTCCTGGTGTTCCAAAGAGATTCATCGCATTGTAGTTCGGTGGCAGGCGAGATTGATGTCTCCTCCGAAATACCTGATTTGAAGCATTCTGATCCATCAAAAGTTGATGACTTTCGGCTTGAATCCTCTGTGCCTGAGCATCTAAAGCGGCCCGCTCTTCAGCCATCCTGGTTTCCTCAGCTGCTAAGTCCGCTTTGGCTTGTGTTATCTGATCCTTCAGACTAGCAATGTCCACATTGTGCTGATCCTGCGTCGCTGGTGTAACTGTTGTGGTTAACAAGGCCGCCCAGGCATCCATCAAACCAGAGAGAACTTGAGCCGTCCGGCGCACGGAGCCTTCTGCCCCTGCTGCCGGTCCAGACGCCGCTGCAGTAGAATTTTGCAAGGTTGGCTGTGTCCCAGCCATGAAGATTCCAACATGGTTCGGTGTTTCAAGGAATTCCGGGATACTGGTGCCATCGGAATACCCTTCAAACACGCCATCCTGAACTTGGTACAAAGATTCGGTTTCACCTGATGATTCGCCATCGGAATAAGCAATCGTGTCACCCTCAGACACCGGTTCAGATCCGATCCCGTGGACACATCCTACGAACGCACGCTTCATGGGAGGCTGAATCCGAGCGGGACTTGCACGCTGAGCCATTTCGACGAGGTCGGTGCAGATGTCCGGCTCAGGGCCCGGTTCGCCGATCTTGCCGATGAAGACGTGAATTCCGCCAAAGGGGACCTGATACCGATACTCGATTGAGCCGGCCTCGGGGACCCAGCCTACATCGTCGATGTAGAGCTTGCCGCGACGACTCTTGGTCATCCGGCCCGCCACGTATCCTTTGAGTCCTTCAAAGCTGCCCTTCAAGAACTCGAAACTATCGTGCGATAGCCCACGGTGGGCGCCAACTGTCGTGGAAATATCACGTCAGATGTCCTCGTCTAAGGACTTAGTCATGGAGCCATCGCGACGGGTTAGCTTAAAGGGGTTAAACCGAACTAAGGACACGAGGGATTTTATACTAGTTCGACCCCTTCGATGAAGGTGAAAGCCTACGTCTAGTTCTGATGGGATTATTGGGGTCTCCGCTAACCAGGGAGCTAAACAAGCTATGCATGGCTATCGAGTTGTGTTTCTTGTCCCTGAACTGCCGCCGGGTCGTCCCCTTATATACACGGGTTGACGCCCGGCCGGTCTACAGAGTCCCGAGGCCGACTCATACAAGTGTTCGGCTCGGTCTCTCCCTTCCTTATCTTACAACATAAGTTTACATGACTATGGCGGTTTACCACTATGGGCCCTAATCCGCCTTTGGGCTCCGGGCCTCTAAGCTTCATAGCAAAACGCCATCTTCTGAGTCTTCGTGGGCTTCAATACGGTTGAGTGTAAACCGGCCCCTCCTGGGCGGTTTATACTCAATAGTTATATCCCCAACAGTTCCCATGATGCCAAAAGCTATTTTCACATTTGGCTACACATTATGGACGCCCTTAATCGTACCACTTGGTTTTGCTCCTGTGTGCTATATATACAAATCTCAATTATATTGATCTAAAAAATTATAGAATCAAGATTAGTAAAAAGGAGGTGATTTTGCCGCGCGGATGGCGGCGGAGGTTTCTTATTTTCAGAGGATGTTATCCTGGTGGTTTGCTAACATGCGGTCCCACATGTCAGTGCTTTACCAAGCCGATCCGTGTCCCACATGAGGCAGAACAATGGCAGAAGCAACACATGGTTAAGTTGAAGAAGATGAGGGACAAGCGGATTCAGCAACGAGTGAAATGATGGTTGCTTCGTCCCTCCAACTTCTTTTTTTAGCATTATTACTTCGTCCCTCCAACTTAACTGCGGGAAAGGTGCAGCTTTGTGATTTGACGCCTCAGTGCTCATTACTACGTCGGTGCCATGACTGGGGTGCTTCACCCCGGCTGCTCTGCACTGTATTCCGGTATGGCACGTGGACCTGGTAGCTTGATGTCCCACATGTCAGCGAAATGGACTAGAAGATTTATGAAAGCGAGCACTCCACTCTTACGACGGAGGAGTAGACGACACGACGGCCCAGTGAACTGTCACTTGTACTGTATAGTACTATAGTTTTGCTGTTTCGCACGATCCATCGATACAAACCCGATTAAACAGGAAAGGGTGGGATTTTTCCCGCGCGGTAGATGATATTAGCCATACATTTCAAAGGCAATTTTAATGTATGCAAACTGAATAATTATAAGTAACAATATGATATCTAGTAAAACTAAAAACACATATGATTTATTGTGTTAGAGTGTAGTAGTAGTGCTGTAACATGCGAGAACATGTAGAGATGTAGTTTTGGAGGGCCTACAGAGAGAAAAGCGTAATACGGTCACCGAACTTCAGAATAAGCTGATTACGGTCACTATATACGTTTTGTGATGATTATACAGTCACTTGCTCACGGTTCAGCATCGAATTGCACTCGGTTGACCGGCCAAATAGTCTGCGTGGAGCCATGTTGACTAGTTAAATTGACCATATTCCTTGTGGGTCCCACCGGTCAGTTCGCATAGGGAAAAGGTCAGATAAACACAAATTTACGCAGGCGCGACAAGGCTCCAACCCGTGCGCGGGAATCACCTGGTTGTGTATGTGTCTGTCAGGGCCTGATGTGTGCGCATGCACGTGTAGGTTGAGCACTTGAGCGTGAGAGTGTGTGTTGGTCGTGTGGTGTAGTGGTGTGTGCATGCATGCATGCGTGTGTGTGTGTGCGTGTGAGTGTTGTGTGCGTGCGTGGCTGCGTGTGTACGTGTGAGTGTTGCGTGCGTGCGTGGGTACATCTATTTGTGTGAGTGTTGCGTGGATGCAGTTCGTGTGCATGCGTGCGTGTGTGTATAATCACCACAACAGCTCTTGTGTGTTAAAATAGACGGCTCAGCATACCAATACAAGGCCACCTTGTCCGCTGTGCCCGCAGTCATGACTTCGAACCGCCGTCCAAATATATTTTTGTCGTTTGTTTTCATTCTTACTAGCAAGATGCCCGTGCGTTGCACATAACATCAAGATGCATTTGTATGACTTGTTTATCTTGTGAGAGAAAAGTATGAACGAGGGAAGGCCTTATTTGCAAATGTGGAGAGGTGTGTGGGTACCTTTTTGCAAAATTGTCGTAGTTTCTTTCCAATCCGTCAGATATAAATCGGATGGCCTATATTGCAGGATGGCAGGCACACCATCCTCACCAACTCTGTTTTTTATAAGAGTGTATTTTATGTATTTTATAAGAGTGTAGATGTAGAGTAGATACAAGTCGACAGGTAGGCACGATGGTAGTGAGATAATGTGATGCAACACCAGAGGTGCCACGTGGAGCGTTTAACTGGTCAACTAGTCATGTCATGAGAAAATACAGAGTTGTACAGTGAGCCCGTGACTGTATAATAACCACTAAACGTAAATGGTGACCATAATGAGTGGATTCTGAAGTCCAATGTACGTATCATGCTTTCACTTCAAATACAATGATCGTCATTGCATATATCGCGAGAGAAAGATGAAACATGCATGAATTTTCTGGGGGCTTACTTTTAGAGGACCTGGAGATAGTTTTGTGTGCATATGTGAAAGGGGCGTACATGGGGGGTATGCGATGGAGAGAGAGATGATCTTCTTTTCTCTTTATTATGACTAACTTTGTATATAGTATAAAAATATACAAATTCATAGTGCGGAAGAAATATCATTGTGGGCACCATGCAATGCAAATTAGCGTTCGTACTCCTCCATATAACTTTGTAATGTTGTATATATGTAGAAACTCTAAAATAATTTTTTGGCCACACTTTATTAAAAAGGAATGTTGTATGCGAAATAAACATGGAGAGGGCTTTTTAGATCAATGGGGAACGTGATGTAACATGTGTGAATGTGTAGTTGATGCATTTGGCGGGGCCTAGAGAGGTATGTGTGTGTATTACGTATTCGAGAGAGGCATGGATAGAGGTGCCGACGGG
>NC_041393.1:609821987-609840852 GCF_002162155.2 Triticum dicoccoides | reverse complement strand
GTGGGAGAGATAGCACGAGAAATGAGAGTGGCCTAGAGAGAGAGACGAATATGGCGTCACGACGAGAGATTCCATTCCCTTGAGTGTGTATATGCAAGGGGGGGGGAATAGAGGCACCAGGAGAAATTTGTTGTGTGTGTGGTGTTTGTGTTGGTATGTGTGGATGTGAGAAGATAATGAGACGTGGGGGCAGAGGGTGTGTCACCGCGTGAGGTCCAGTGGGTCGAGGTGAGGCCCTTCGTTCGGTTCCGTCATGCGCCACATTGGTCGGCCCATGACGCATTTAGGAAGACCCATGGATGACTAGTCGTACAAGACAAAGATAGCAGAATTGTGAAGGACTCTGTGTCCACTAACAAAGCCGTCTAGGATTTGTAACCCTAGGTTCTCGGACTAAGGTAACCCATTTATCTCTGATATTACTATTCATCCAACCTAACTTTAAGGGGCATCCTACAGAATGCTCTGCTAGAATCATACTCGTCGATTAGGAAGAGAGGTGTGAGACAATGTGTGAGAGACAGGCCTAAAGATAATGTGCGTACATGAGACATGTAGGCAGGTCCATGTATGTAGAAAGGGTCGATGGGGATTGTGCGTGTGTATGTTTGCGAGAGGAAGAGTGCTTGTGATAAAGGTTAGTGAAAACAATTGTAAATGGTTACGAGAGGGAGGGAGGGTTATATCTAGAGCATGTGTGCGAGAAAGACACCTCGGGAGAGAGAGTGTGTGAGCATGTGTGAGAGACCACCGATGGAGAGTGAAACTACACGTAAAAGACTGTTGTACACATTGATTAAAGATATAAATTGTATCCAAATATTAGGATGGGATCATGATATTTGCAATTTGCGTAAGGAGCGGTCATTGATCCATCAGACATCTAGATTCTATCGAATTTGAGCATGTCTATGTTATTATTCGACACAATTGATCCACATAGTTAGTATTTTGAACTCCAGACAATGCATCGCTTTAGCAATCGAATATAAACGTGAGTATAGTTCATGTTGTGTGTGTAAAGCACATTATACATACGAAAGTTAGACAATGAACATTATAAATAGCTACCTATGAACTAGCATACATTTGAATTCAACCTATGGTGGTTTAAAAAAATCGAATTCAACATGAAGTCCATTCAATTATTTGAATTTGATATCATGGCATTTGTAAACCATACCTAAATTAATGGGGCACCAATCTTTGCTCTGATTTTGTACATAATAACATATGTAGTCACGTACAAAATAGATTCAAATTTAGATCCTCCATTCCAAAATAATCGTAGTTATAGGATTTTCAAGTGACAAAATTTCAAAAAAAAAGGATAATTTAATAAGGTTTTCAAACATACAAGGTCAAATATAACATTGTCTATTTAGGTCAATCCTCATAGTTTAAGAGTACTCTAAACGCGAATGCTTGTGTTTCAAAATTTTGAACAAAGCGCCAAAAGAGCCTCTACTTGCCCGAAACCGCGTGAGACCAATGTTTGGTAGTACAAGGAAATTACTTTTCTAATAACTCCAACCCGTGAAACCTATCGGCCCGACGTCCAAAGGTCTAAACCGGGGTAGGTTTGTAGCTTCATCTAGATGCCACGCAACCGCCTCCGAAAAACATTCATACACAATGGCCGCCTAAGCACACATGCGCGCGGCCGAAATTGCTCCCGCCCACTATTTGGGACACCTGGGATAACCATCCTACCCCCGACCCGCAGTAGGTCCGAAATTTAAGAGGGGGGCAAAGTTTACACTTTCCCCAAATTTCAAATAAGCGCGCCCCATCTTCTGTTCAAAAAAGCCAAAAACAAGCGCGTCCCAGACCGAAACATGGTTCCCCCCCCCCACTCGTCTGATTCCCCATTCGTACTCCATGGACGCCAAAACTACCTCTCCACCAGCCATGAAACCCCGGCGTCCTCCGTCCGCCACCCCATCCCACCCATCAACCGCCGCCCTCCTCCATCACGCCGGAGCCGATACCCCGACGTCGTCATCCACCGCAACCTCAACTGCAACGCCCTCCACGGCTAGTAGTTGAAGCCGAGGCCGAGCCGTCCGTACCCAAGCCAGTTCAACCACGCCGTCCTGCTCCTCACCGCTGCTGCTCCAACTTCGGCACCCTCCACCGCACCGGAGCTGTTCCTGCTATGCCGTCCTTCGCCACCACGGATCTGCTTCCCCTCCGCTGACATACGGCCACGGAAACACAGTCAACAATTTGGCCATGGGTTCGTCCAAGCCTGCACCCTCCAAAACATCGGTTTCCCCGGTAAAAAGAAGATGATCGGCGCGACATGTGGAGGTGACCACACCGGCAACCGAAAAAGGTACTTCACTTCCCTTATTCATGCAAATCTTACATCTTTGCTTGCACGGTATTCATACCACAGAAGACACTAGTTGACCTCTTCTTCTTGATACTAGATGTTCCTAGTAACTTGTGATGCACAAGGTTTCTCCTCATATACTATTTCACCTTAGCTAGAGGTCCGTCGCCCCCTTGAATTTCAATTTCTGGCTAGTTGATTCCCAATTAACGAAAGCATTCCCCGGAATAACAGGTGCTAGTATGCCTATTACGTCGGGGAAGCAGCGCCTTGGTGTTTATCTTAGGTATGTGTGCAGCCTAGAGCTACTGGCGCCCGATCTGGAGGTCGGCCGGGATTAAAGGGATGGACTGGGGGCGCTGCCAAGCACGGCAGTGGTGTGAGGTCGAGGGGAGGGCGGGGCGGTGGAGGCAGGGGTCTGGGCTGGTGGTCGCTGGCGGTTCGAGAAAGATCGTCAACAGTGACTGGCGGGAGGTAGAAGAAGGCCATCTGCCCGTTCCTTATAGATCGAACGGTTCATTAAAAAAATCGACTGACCTATTTATTTTCAGTCGACTGTTATCTTAGATATGATCACATGTGGTGGTGTGCTGGAGGAGTACCTGCATTTCCTGTGGTCATATATTACAAAATCATACATAGTAGAATCTAATTTTGTTTGTCATGCAATGTTGTAGAGCTATCATATGTCTCCTGTCATTTATTTTTCAGCCACCTGCTATCTGCTACTTTTACAATGCACTAGTTCTGCACACACTTCACCCATACTCTCACTATTGTGTTTTTATGCAAGGGTATTTCAGAGTCTGTCGAAAGAGAAGCAGCAAAGAAAAGAGAGAAGTCGCACCAGCTTTCTTCGCATGTATGCATGACACGTTACAGCGCTATAAAGGGTGCAGTGTCAGCAGATGGAGACGGTAAACGTAGCTCTGGAGTTGATGACCTTGCTCGCAATGAACCACCATCCCAGGTGCTTGCTTTAACTTCGTGGTGTCATATGTGGTTGCATGTTCCATATGGTGTCTAGCTTGTATTCGAAAGGTCGAAGTCGGTCTGATAAGGAAAGACATTTTTTTACATGAACCACCATCCCGTGAGCACCAGAAGACAAATAGCTAGTCAGGGCACTGGCCGAGCTAGTGACAAGCCCAGCAAAGATAGGCATCACCTGGAAGCCAACTAAAAAGCTGCGATGGTGGCGAAGTAGCCCGCCTCCCACCAGGCTCTCAGGTCCTAGATGATCATGCTCGCCACTCTAGCCAGATGTCTAGCTTGTATTGCTTCCAATTTGGTTAAATTGCATCTTCTTAGCTTACACATTATACCTTTGAATATGACATGCCTTTCTGTTTTTGGTACATACTAGTACATCTGTGTATTAACCATGTTCTTACATCAAACTAATGTTCTTGTGTATCCCTCATCAATCACTTATGACGAGGCAAGGGGACTACTCCTCATTTAAAGAATGCAGCGTCAGCCTCCCGACATGATTCTCAAGAAACAGAAATGCTAGATGAAGATAGTGAACGTAGCTCTGTACTTGATTACATCATTTCCCCTATACTAGCATCGCAGGTGCTTGCTCTAACTTGGCAGCGTGATGTGTGGTTGCATGTTGCATATGGTGTCTAGATTGTAATTCTTCCAATCTGGTTAAACTGCATGTTCTAGTCTGCTTAGCTTATACATTATACCTGTTAATGTGACATGCCTTCCTATATTTAGTACATAGTATAGTTTTCTATTAAGCATGTCCTTACATAAAACTATTGTTTTTTTGTATCCTGCATCAATCAATATGATGAGACACCTTTAGTATATGCAGTGCGATATTAGTTGCATCTTTCATATGATTTATAGAATGCGCTGCTTCTAATTTGTTGAAATTTCATTTATGATGGGACGCTTTTAACTTGGCAGAGTCATATTGGTTGCATCTTTCATGTGGTGTCTAGCTTGCATTGCTTCTTATTTGCTAGAATGGTTTATGCTTAGTTTACACAAACAGTTGTGAACATTCCATGCCATCCTGTTTTTCGTACATATTCCATCCTAGTATCATGTGTTTGCCTTACATCAAAGTAGTGATTGTCAGTATCATGCATGAATGAGTTCTGAAGAGAGAATTTTATTGCTTTTTCTTGTCGGTTTTACTTGAAAATTCAAACAATAAAGCAGAAGGAAGTTAGCAAGGCACGGATAAAGGTGCTCCTTCCAAACGGAGGGCCTCTACAGTTTCTACTCCTCCACACCCCCAAGATGATTTCCAAGACAACACATGCATAGACACTCAACAAAGCTGTGTTTATGATGAGCACGTCTCCCCTAGTGCAGCATCGCCGGTGCTCCCTCTAACTTGGCACTGTTATATGTGGTTGCATGTTATGTGTGATGTCTAGCTTGTATTGCTTCTAATTTTGTTGAATTCCATCTGCTTACTTTACACATTATACTTGAATAAGACATGTGTTCCTGTTTCTAGAACATCTGTCTATCACACCATGTTCTTACATCAAATTACTACTATTGTGTAACCTGCAACAATCACTTATCATAAGACATGTTTGACTTTGGAGTGTGATATAGGTTACATCTCACATTCTTTTCTAGCTTGTACTACTAATTTGTTGAAATGGCACTTATGACAAGACAGTTTTAACTTGGTAGAGTGATATTCGTTGCATCTTTCATATGGTGTCTAGCTTTCATTGCTTCTAATTTGTTGAAATGCATTCTCCTTAGTTTACACATCATAAGCTGTGAATATGCAATGCTATGAATATGCAATGGCACTAATGACGAGAGATCTCTAACATGGTAGTGTGATGTTGTTTGCATCTTGCATATGATTTATTTCTTGTACTGCTTCACATTTGTTTAAACGCCATTTATGATGAGACACTGTTAACTTGGCAGAGCGATATTTGTAGCATCTTTCATATGGTGTCTACCTTCCATTGCATTGCTTCTAATTTGGTGAAATGTCTTCTTCTTAGTTTACACATCATAGTTCTGGTTATCTCTTCCGTCCTATTTTTCATACATATTACATCTTCCTATCATGTGGTTGTCTAACATCAAAGTTCAGTTCATCTGCATCACGCATCAATTTGTTCTGAAGAACTAAATTGTTATTCGTTTTTCTTGTCGGCTTGATTTGACATGGCACGGAGAAAGAGGAAGAAACACAGAATGGCAGGGAATGAGAAGTGGATGAATCCTGCAGATTCTGCTGGTACTGATGGTGCAATAGAAGGTCAAAGTCCAGCAGAAAATTCTACAAACACGCCATCCCATGCTACACGAGCTGCAAAAAAAGCCAAACGGAAACAAATAGCTGCCACCAAACAAGCAGAGACAGCCCTAGTTCTTGCAACACCTACCACAGTACTACCAGCTGCATGACTTACTCATGCGTCAACTGAGCTAGTAGCACGTTCCCAAGCTCCCTTGCCACCTGACACTGTTTCCCAAGCACTCTTGACACAAGACGAGTTGGCAATATCAAATGAACTTGTGATCTTCAACAGCAAGAAGGTAGTTGCTGGAGTCAAGTTACAGTTGCATGCTTCTTTATATGTAGTCTCACAGTTTGATGTACACTAACACTTCCTATGTTCGTTGTTGGACTAGCACCTAGGCGCAAGAGGAAACAAACATCAGGGATATTGCTCGATAGGTTAACTAAATCTAGAGGAGGAAGAATGGATATCCGTTTTGAGGCATATTTAAAAAGGCCACGTGATGCTACAGAGTGAGCCAAGTTAGTATCAGAGGCAGCGGTTGCCGTTAGGTGTCATGTACGTATCCTCCCAACATGGATTCAGTACAGGAATGACAAAGATGAAACCCAGTTCAACACCTTCCTCGACCATTTATCTGTAAGTATGGTTATGTATGGAAACTAGTAATATCGTCTTGCTCTGTCCCATACTTTCTAGGTTGCTGATAATGAGACTCCCATAATTTTTAATAGATGAGGTTCAAGTTGGATAGCCAAAATGATGCAACCAGACATGCTTGCACCCATGTTTACAAGTCTGCTCTGCGACAGTATCGGTATAACTTGAGGAAAACTCACTTTGAAGGCAAGGCTAACAGTGAACTTTCCCAAACATCTCCAGTGGAAAATATATCGGATGAAGACTGGAGGGGCCTTGTTAAACATTGGTCTGATCCGAAGTATCAGGTACATTATATATATGTGATCAGATCACATGTTGAAGTCCTATTTACGCATGTGCCACACAAATCTATCTTCTTGTAGGTGAACTGTTCAAAGAACAAGGCCAACCATACGAAAGTGAAATTCCAACAAACGACAGGATCTCGTAGCTATATTGCACACTGCGAGGCTCTTGTAATTAGTTGTTGTTTCACTCTTGTTCGAAATGCAGAGGAAAGCCCGCATGGACCAAAAAGTACCTGAACCAAATGATGTGGAAATCTTCAAGGGCTGTCACACCAGCAAGAAGAAGGGCATGACTACACCAGTCAAAGCCGCTAATGTAAGTCCTTAATCCTCATGCCTTTTAACTACTACTTACTCTGACTTGTGCCTTGAACTGCATGGTTTGCAACCAATGTCTATTACTCTTTTCAATTTTATACACAATTGTCTTAGCGTATCATTCCACCTTACAAGGTTTAAAAGAGAGGAGTGATGTTCCTTTGATCTTGACCCGTAATCTAGTTCCGTGCTGGACTTGCCCACACAATGTTACAATTGCCTGTTTGTCTGTTCTCAGTTTTTTTGTGATATGAATGATGTCATACTATGCTTACCGTATTATAAACTTCGTCTCTTTATCCTTAGCCCTCAATACAATGTGAAGAAATAGACAATACATTAGCAATGGTACATGGTCATATGTTTGGAACCTGGTTTTATTATGTACTTTGCAATAAAATACAACTAATATTTTACATGGGTTCACCAGAATAAGTTCTGTATATAGAACAAAGCTATTTTGTTTGGTTTTGCTACCTCCTTAATATCTTCTGTTCTGGTACTACTAATGTAAAACCTCAACTTTTCAGCGAGCTATGGAAAAAATGGTGGAACCGCCACCTTCTGAAGGTGGCGAGGCAACTATAACCGCAATCTCAGCTCTTGCTGCACTGGGTCAGTACCTGTCCACTAACAGTGCCAAAATCACGTTCCTGTGTAATATTGGGTTGTTTCTTAAGGCAATATCATCCAAACTGCCTCATGATCAAGATATGCAAGCTCAAAGCAATGTTTTATCTACGCTCCAGACACAACTCCATTCCCTAATAGAGACCCTTTGTGAAACAAGGAGAGACATTGTTCGATGTTGTCAAGATATGCATGGTTTTGAAACCAGACTATCAGACATTTGCTATGTTGTTCAGGAGCCTAGGGGAAATGGAGGCGAGGGTTATGGTGCTCCATCGGACAATACAACATGAAAATGTAACAGTCAGGTCAAATGAACTGAGCTTCTAAACTTCTGGTGGTGCATTTATCTGCTAGACTGTTAAGTTTTATGCCAACCTTCCTTTTGTTATATAGTTGTAATTTGTTTTGATGCGATACAAAATTTATTCTTAACATGCGGCCACCGGCTGAAGAAAACAGCAAGCCATTTTTGTATAGTGTAGGGCGTTCCCTATATTTGCACTGGTGGCGATCTTTGATGCCGAGTGGATGTAACCCGTGCAATCGCCTTAATAGCCTAGCGTTAGTTTCAGCCTTATTTATTTCCTAGTCTTCTTTTTCCCTGGTTTGCTAGTTGCCGCAACTACCATGGGCCATATACGGGCCGTAGGATCCATGGGTCTCCTACGGGCCGTAGGATCCATGGGTCTCCTACGGGTCATCGATAAATGGGCCTCCAACAGGGCCATAGAATCGGTGGGCCTCGGGTCGTCGGATAAATGGATCTACATGGGCCATAAATGGGCGTAATTGGTACCGGCCCAGCATGGTAACGGGACGTTAACAGGCTGTAGGACAGCAAAGGCTTAATTCTGTCACACGCACAACGGGTAGTTAATGGGCCAGAATATAGGACGGGCTGGAAACGGCGCAACGGGTTAACAGGCCAGAAACGGGCCGACTCTTGCCATGGGCCGAATTTTGCCCATTAGGGTAACATGCCAGTAGCGGACCGACTCTTGCCATGGGCCGAATTTGGCCCATTAGGGGAACAGGCCAGTAACGGGCCGGAAGTAATCAAGGGCCGATAAGGAGCCCAAGAACGTATGGGCCGTCAATAGGCCGAAAGCTAACACGGGCTGGAAACGGCCCATGTAAATCACGGGCCGTTAATGGGTACAAAGAAAATTACTATTCATTATGGGCTAGAGTCACCGTGGGCCTGTAAAGGGCCAAAAGATACGAAGGCCTCATATGGGCTGAAAGACATCATGGGCCATACATGGGCCGAAAGTGAAATGGGCTGGTGTTATATTCGACGGCCCACATGACGTTGTTGGGCCGATTTCCTTTAGGGCCTAACGGGTTCTGAGTTAACGGGCCGTAAAATGGGCTATTTGCAAAGAAACCGTTAACAGGCTTTTCATGGGCCAGCCCATTAACTTTTGACCAAGTCAAACGGGCCGACTTTGTAAGCTAAATGGGCCAGTGGTGGGCCGTGGCATGTGTCGACATATCATAGGCGCCTATCTAACCCACTGACGAGCTGACACGTGTTTCGTCCGGCCAATAAGAATTTTACACGTGGGAATTTCCCATTGGTCGGGGATGTTAACGGGTTATCGGATCCAAAACCCGACCCGATAGCTTAACGGTGTTCCATTACGGTGGATGCCACGTGTCGGTCACCCTTGATGAAAGCACTTATGTGACGCACGATTTATCGTCATGGAAGTGGACACTTCCGTGATGATAATTTTGGTAATGTCATGGAACACTTCTACGACAGCACATGTATGACTATCTTGATTCTGTCATACAATCGTCATGGATGTACATGCATGACAAAAAACGCGACCTACTGTGACAAACACGTATCTTCACAGAAGTGTCTTTTTTTGTACTGATGACAGGTGCACCCTACAGTCGCGATGAGCATGACCTAGATCTGCCATCGGACGGGGTTCAGGAGATCACACCTACAGCTGCCCTGGCATTAAATCCAGTGCAGATCGTGTCATCTGAGGACGGGAGGATGGACCTGTAGGATCGAAAGTATGTCTAGAGGGGGTGATTAGACTACTTGACCAAATAAAAATCTAGCCTTTTCCCAATTTTAGTTCTTGGCAGATTTTAGCAACTTAGCACAAGTCAAGCAATCAACCTACACATGCAATTCTAAGAGTATAGCAGCGGAATGTAAAACAATTGCATATCAAGGTAAAGGGAGGAGTTTGAGGAGGCAAAGGCAACATTGACATGGAGATTTTTTATCTGTGGTTCCGATAGGTAGTGCTATCGTACATCCACGTTAATGGAGACTTCAACCCATGAAGGGCAACGGTTGCGCGAGTCCATGGAGGGCTCCACCCACGAAGGGTCCACAAAGAAGCAACCTTGTCTATCCCACCATGGTCGTCGCCCACGAAGGACTTGCCTCACTAGGGTAGATCTTCACGAAGTAGGCGATCTCCTTGCCCTTACAAACTCCTTGGTTCAACTCCACAATCTTGACAGAGGCTCCCAAGTGACACCTAGGCAATCTAGGAGACAAAACTCTCCAAGAAGTAACAAATGGTGTGTTGATGATGAACTCCTTGCTCTTGTGCTTCAAATGATAGTCTCCCCAACACTCAACTCTCTCTCACAGGATTTGGATTTGGTGGAAAGAATATTTGAGTGGAAAGCAACTTGGGGAAGGCTAGAGATCAAGATTTATGTGGTAGGAATGGAATATCTTGACCTCAACACAAGTGTAGGTGGTTCTCTCTCAGAAAATGTATGTTGGAAGTGTAGGCATGTTCTGATGGCTCTCTCCACGAATGAAGAGTGGGTGGAGGGGTATATATAGCCTCCACACAAAATCTAACCGTTACACACAACTTACCAAACTCGGTGGGACCGAATCGTGAAACTCGGTCGGGCCGGTTTAGTAAATAATATGACCGTTAGGATTTTCGGTGGGACCGACATGTCAACTTGGTGGGACCGATATGGTTAGGGTTAGGTCATACCGTAATCTCGGTGAGACCGATTACACAAACTCGGTGAGACCGATTTTGGTAATAGACACACAGAGAGTTGGTCAGGCAAACTCGGTGGGACCGATTCGCTCATATCGGTTGGACCAAAACGTTATGAAAGGGAAACAGAGAGTTTGCATTGTAATCTCGGTGGGACCGATCGCTCATCTCGGTTTGACCGAAATGTTATGAAGGGAAATAGAGAGATTACAATCCCATCTCAGTGAGACCGAGATCCCTATCAGTGAGACCAAAAAGACTAGGGTTTGTGGCAGTGGCTATGTCATCTGAACTCGGTGGCGCCGAATAGACAATTTCGGTGGGGCCAAGTTTGACTTTTGGTTTGGGACATATGTGGATGTGAGAAAGTAGTTGAGGGCTTTGGAGCATATCACTAAGCACTTTGAGCAAGAAACTCATTAAGCAACACCTCATCCCCTCTTGATAGTATTGGATTTTCCTATGGGCTCAATGTGACCTTGGATCATTAAAAGTAAAATGTAGAGTCTTGTGCTTTGATCTTGAGCCAATCCTTTTGTCCTTAGCATTTTGAGCGGTCCACTTTTCTCATCCATGCCATGCCAATCATTGAGCTTTCCTGAAATATTTATCTTGAAATAGCATTAGCTCAATGAGCTATATGTTGTTAGGAATTACCAAAACCACCCAGGGATAGTTACACTTTCAATCTCCCCCTTTTTGGTAAGTGATGACAACATATAGATCAAAGATTCGAAAAATGATAATAAGATTGAAAAACATCGTCGCTTTGAAAAGTATGTGATAAGTAAGAGCTCCCCCTAAATTTCTGCACTATTTAAAATTTGCTTTGTACTGCAAATGCACAATGTGTTAGGACCATGGGTTACTCTTTCATGTCACATACATCTTGTTGGAGCGCTCAAAATGATAATAATTGAACATATGCACTCATCACCAAGCAAAGTGAATGATCATATAAGGATATAAGAGATAATATCATCCAACAAGCATTAAGGTAGCATAGCATATGATCAAACACATGATCATCCAAGTATCTCACAAAAGACATAGTGTACAAGCAAACACACAAACAAAGAAGTTCAACCACCAAAAACAAGAGAGATAAAAAGCAACACTCTCTCTCGAAGCCTATGATCTATACATTTTTCTCCCCCTTTTGCAACAAGTTACCAAAAAGTTAAAAAATGCATAGTGTTAAACGACTCTCAGGTTTGGTCTTCATGAGGTGGTGTAGAGATGACTCCAAGGACGAAAGCATCACTTGATGTAGCTGGAGCTGGTGGAGTGGTTGCTGGAGCTGGTGGCACTGAAGCTGTGGCAGCTGGTGCAGATGATGTAGCTCTAGTATTTGGAATAGGCACTGCAGCAGATCTCTGTCCTCTGGGCACTCTAGCAAATGCATATTTAGTAGACTTTCCCTTCTTCTCCTCCACATCCTCCTGAAGTTGCTCAACTTCAGTTTGGATCTCAGTGACCTTGACATCAAGAGCATAAAACTTCTGCTTAGTGATCCTCTCCAAACTCTCCTGGTTTTGAGTCAGGGTGGCCAAGCCCTTCTCAATCCTCAAGGTGGAGGCAATCAGATAGCCAAGCTGATCTTGCTTTCTCTTCAGGAACACTTGAGATGCCTCTTATGCAGTTGGCATCTTTGCAGCTTTCTCTGCCCTTGCCTTCTCTCTCTTCTCATGTCCTTGTACAGATGATGGTTCCTCCTCATTCATCTCAACTGTGTTATCTTCAAACTCAGGATATAAGGGTAGATGCTCCTTATCCAATAGATATGTGTCTGTGCCCATCTTTGAGTTGATGAGCTCCTGAATGTGTGGAGCATAGCCACAACTTCTCTTCTGATCAGCTGATGTTCTCTTGATTGTTTCCACAATCAGACTCATGACTTTGAATTTTTGAGGTATATCAAACAAATGGAGCAAGTTGATATCATGTCCTCTGATCATCTTGGGATCTCCAGACTTAGGTAGCAATGTGTGCCTAAGGACCCAGTTGATTGTAGGTAGACCAGACAACAAGAAGTGTATAGATCCCAGCTTGTGAGTTTCCAAAGCTTTATCTGGGATCTCTCTGTACATGTGTGCCATGGAGTTGTGGTCTTTCTTCTTCTCAGCATATACATCCAAGTCATCTTCAGATTCCTTTGGGGCATTGATCAACTGAGCCCATTCTTCAATAGTGGATTGGTACCTGGTACCTTCAGACATCCATATGATCTTCCCATCTGGGTAGAAGTGAGCTGTGGAGTAAAATTGCATGATGATCTCCTCATTCCACTTGGTGAGCTTTTGGGCTATGGGTGCTGGTGCAGCATCCTCTTCCTCTTCTTCTTCATCATCAGAATCTCTCCTCATGGAGGGCTTGCCAATAACTCTGGCCATGGTCTTCTTGACTCTTTCCTTCCTTTTCTTGCCCTCTTTAGTTTCTTTGGGCTCAAGAGTGAACTCCATTGTTTCACCTATGGCAACCTTCCTGGGTTTGGATGTAGGCACTCTCCTGACAGGTGCCTTCTTGTTCATGCCTGGCTTAGTGGTAGCAGTTGTGCCATACTCCTTTTTCAGCACCTTCTTCTTTGAAGTGGCCTCATCCTCAACAACAATGTAGTCCTCATATTTAGAATCTAAGGTTTTCTTCTTCCTTGTCCTAGTAGCTGCCTTTGGCAAGTTACTGGGAGTGCTCCTGCTACCCTCATCATAGCTGCTTGAGGGACTAGTGCCCTCACTCATCTGAGCTTGCTCCTCTGACTTGTTCTGACTATCACTTTGATCAGACATTTTGCAAACTCACTGACAGTAGACCCTGTGAATAGATATAGATGAGGTAGAGTGGATGAGCATCACAAAGTACAGAGGTTTTTGCAAAACAATTGAGTCAAAAACTTAGTTTTAGTTTTCCACAGAAAGCATTTCGGAGTTACCGATTTGTAAACTCGGTGATACCGAAGCAGCTTTTGGAACCTAAACTAGTGAACTCGGTCAGACCGAGTCACGGTTCGGTGGCATCGAGACTGCTAGGGTTTCACAAAGAATCGATCTCGGTCACACCAATTTGCAATTCTCAGTTAGACCAAAAATCACATGTGCAATGGCTTAAGCCAAATCGGTGAGACCGATTTCTACAACTCGGTCGGTCCGAGATGAGTTTGGCGGAAACCTAACCCTAAATTTTCAAATCAAATCTAATCTATGGAAAGTTTCGCTGGACAGGAAGATTTCAAACGTGGGAGGAATCATGGCAAAGCAATGTGCTAGGAATCGGAGTTAAAGAATAGCACAAAGTGTCAAGTTCATAACCTAACTCGGCGGTGAACTTGCTACGGTAGCAACGGCGGGGCAGAATGCCGTTGACGGCGGCGGAGACCAACAGCGGGAGGTCACTGGCGGCAAAGAGGACGATCCGGAGACCCGAAGAGGCAGAGCAGGCTACGCGCGGGCGAATGGTTTCGGAAAAATTTCCAAATATTTGACCTGTGAGTATATATAGCTTGACCCTGTCGGTGTGACCGAGTGGAACAACTCGGTGGCACCGAGATGCAAAACTGCAAGCAGTTACTACAAGTCGATGTGACCGAAAGGATCTAATCGGTTGCACCAAGAATGAAAACCTAGATCAACTTAGTGATCTCGGTATGACCGAAAAGGGTGAATCGGTCAAACTGAAATGCACAAAGAGGTTTTGGAAGTTTAAGTCTATGATGAATCGGGGACTCCGAGTGCTCCTCACACGGAGTGGTTCGAATCTGACTTGATCAAACTTTGTGATGTAGCATGAATAGAGTTTGAGACAAGAAAAGCATGGATAGCTAGAGAAGGTTCTTAGGCATTCTTGTCCATCCACTTGGCAAAAGAAAAGAAGCCAAACAATCAAAACAACAAGTGGATGTCCTCGAATGATTAAAATATGCAATCGACATGCTCACACAATAAAATGGCAAATGAAATATGTGGCAAAGCATACACAACCAATCTAGTATCTATCAAGCAATTGGCAATGACTAGGTCATCTATATATGAGTATATTGACTTAGGAGTCAAATGAGAACATTTGATCATAGGTCATACTCATCATTTAAGCACAAGTGGGGTTACCACTTTTACATAAAGCATTGTTGTGTTCACACCATTAGAGTTGCTTTAGCTCAATTCTTAGAGTAAATATCCCCCTAGATGTGAGATCCCCCCTAAGAGGGATGAACTAACCTTGGGTTTTGTCGATGATGACTTCATGTAGATGTTGAAGATGTGGATGCTCAATGTTGATGTAGATCATTTGGAGCAATACATTGGAGTGATTTGCACTTTCAATACCTACACGGGTTAGTCCCACAAGGAACAAACAAGGATATCCATAGGCATAGAGTGATGCACACACAAGATGATGTCCATGGAAGCATTAGGTTACCTTATCCCTTGTCTTACCAACAAGAGGGTTCGTGACTCCTTGAACTAGTGCAAGATGTGGAAGTTGATTGCACTTGTCCTTGCCAAAATGATATGAGTGAAGTATGTTGGCGGAGTGATACGCCTCCGTCGTATCTACTTTTCCAAACACTTTTGCCCTTGTTTTGGACTCTAACTTGTGTGATTTGAATGGAACTAACCCGGACTGACGTTGTTTTCAGCAGAATTGCCATGGTGTTGTTTTTGTGCAGAAAATAAAAGTTCTCGGAATGACCTGAAACTCCATGGAATGTCTTAGGATAATTAATAAAAAATCCTCGCCAAAGAAGAAGACCAGGGAGCCCCCCTACCTCGTGGGCCCCCTGGTGGCCCTCCGACGCCAACTCCAACTCCATATATTGGCCTTCGGGGAGAAAAAATCAGAGAGAAGAAATCATCGCGTTTTACGATACGGAGCCGCCGCCAAGCCCTAATCTCTCTTGGGAGGGCTGATCTGGAGTCCGTTCGGGGCTCCGGAGAGGGGGACTCATCGCCCTCGTCATCATCAACCATCCTCCATCACCAATTTCATGATGCTCACCGCCGTGCGTGAGTAATTCCATCGTAGGCTTGCTGGACTATGATGGGTTGGATGAGATTTATCATGTAATCGAGTTAGTTTTTTAGGGTTTGATCCCTAGTATCCACTATGTTCTGAGATTGATGTTGATATGACTTTGCTATGCTTAATGCTTGTCGCTAGGGCCCGAGTGCCATGATTTTAGATCTGAACCTATTATGTTTTCATGAATATATGTGAGTTCTCGATCCTATTTTGCAAGTTTATAGTCACCTACTATGTGTTATGATCCGGCAACCCCGAAGTGACAATAATCGGAACCACTCCCGGTGATGACCATAGTTTGAGGAGTTCATGTATTCACTTTGTGCTAATGCTTTGTTCCGGATCTCTATTAAAAGGAGGCCTTAATATCCCTTAGTTTCCAATAGGACCCTGCTGCCACGGGAGGGTAGGACAAAAGATGGCATGCAAGTTCTTTTTCATAAGCACGTATGACTATATTCGGAATACATGCCTACATTACATTGATGAACTGGAGCTAGTTCTATGTCACCCTATGTTATGACTATTACATGATGAACCACATCCGGCATAATTATCCATCACTGATCCGGTGCCTACGAGTTTTCCATAAACTGGTTCTCGCTTGTTTACTTTTCCGTTATTACTGTTACGATCACTACAAAATACCAAAAACATTACTTTTGTTGTCTTTACTTTTGTTACCGTTACCACCACTATCATATTACTTTGCTACTAAACACCTTGCTGCAGATACTAAGTTTCCAGGTGTGGTTGAATTGACAACTCAGCTGCTAATACTTAAGAATATTCTTTGGCTCCCCTTATGTTGAATCAACAAATTTGGGTTGAATACTCTACCCTCGAAAACTGTTGCGATCCCCTATACTTGTGGGTTATCACGGAGTCACCCTCAAGAACTCTCTAGTTCTTCTTATTTGGGATCCACATCATCTTGATGGGAATCCTTGGAGTTGTAGTTGAACTTGATGAAGTAGAACTTGATGTGGTCTTGGGAACCCACTTGACCAAGGCCTTGGGAGCTTCTTCAAATGCATTAATCTCCTCTTGAAGCTTGTCCTTGCCTTTTTGCTTGTGGTCTTGTGGTGGAAGATCATCTTGGGCTTGTGTTCCTTTGAAAGAAGTAGGATCATACTTCTCTTGTTGAGGAACAAACTTCGTCTTGGGGTATTGATCTTCTTCCCACTCAACTCCATTGGCATTGAACTTTCGTTCAAAACCAGTACCTTGATTCTTCCGGTGCCTTCCTTGCTTGCATACAATTTCCTCGAATTGCTTACTCCCGGCAATGCTCTTGTAAACACATTTATCTATAATTCCCTTCAATAAGCTATTTTCTTGCTCAAGTGTGACTTGGCTAAGAGAATCATTAGTGGAATCAAGAGAACTACTAGAAGCAACAACATTGGATTTAGCATGATTATTGTTACTACTAGAAGAATAATCTTTCTTGTTCTTGTTACTAGATTTGACTTGTGGCATGTAAGTAGATAAGAGTAAATGCTTGGCAATGTAAGAAGAACTTTTCTTGCGAAGATCATCATTGATTGCCTTTAAAAACTCATGCTCCTGCTCAAGGTTGAGCTTTTCAAAGCGTAACTTCTCATGAGTCTTTAAAAGTTCTCGATGATCTTCCAAGATAGTTTCATGAGCTAACTTAAGAGTGTTTAGTTCTTTAGTTAGGCGCTCAATCTTCTACTTACCATTGTCTTTCGTTTTATCTTGATTAGCATGATTATTTGTCGTTTCATCATAGTATTCATCACTAGAGTTGTCAACAAGTAAATCATCATCACCTAACAAGTCATCTTCATCACTATTGAAATCAACATACTCGGGGTGTGATACCTTTGGGCCTTTAGCCATGAAGCATCTTCCAATTCCTTCATTTGGTGAGTCAAATATGTCGTAGGAGTTGGTTGACACAAGTGCTAGACCGGCAACACCTTCATCTTGAGTATATTCGAAGTCGGAGTGATAGCTTCTCTCGGAGTGATTGTCGGAGTCAGAGCTGGATACGCATTCACCAACATGAGCTTGATGTCTTCGTTTTGTGTAGCTCCTTGATGACTTGTCCTTCCTTTCTGAATCCTTGCTTCTCCGGGATGTTCTTCGTTCATAACGATCATCTCTACTCCTACTTTCTCTTGATGGTGATTCTTCTCTTCTACTCCTTCTTTTTGGAGAATCTTCTCTTCTTTTGTAGGGAGCCGTACACTCATTGGAATAGTGTCTAGGTCTTCCACAGTTGTAGCAATTACGCTCACGACTAGAAGATCTTTTGTCATTGTAGGACCTTGACTTGGAGCTTCCTTCCTTGCTTCTACTCTTGTAGAACTTGTTGAAGTTCACCATTGGGCTCAATTCTTCATTGAAGGTTTGTTTCTCACTTGATAATGTGGGAGCTTCACATGAGGCTTTGTAAGCACCACTTGACTTGTTGTGGAGATCCTCCTTATCCTTGAGTGACATCTCATGAGCAACAATTCTTCCAATGACCTCTGTTGGCTTGAGATCATTGTAATTGGGCATCATTTGGATCAATGTGCACACAATATCATAATTTCCATCCAAGGCTCTTAGGATCTTCTTGATGATGAATTTATCGGTCATCTCTTCACTTCCTAAGCCGGCAATCTCATCTGTGATGAGAGTAAGCCTAGAGTACATCTCAGTGACGCCTTCACCATCCTTCATTTTGAACTTGTCAAGTTGACTTTGAAGCACATCCAATTTGGATTCCTTGACGGAGTCGGTACCTTAGTGCATGTCAATCAAAGTATCCCAAATTTCCTTTGCATTCTCAAGACGGCTGATTTTGTTGAATTCTTCGGGGCACAATATGTTGAAGAGGATATCACAAGCTTGAGCATTGTATTGCAGCATCTTCAACTCTTCCGCGGTAGCTTCACGGTTTGGTTCTCTCCCATCAAAGAATTCACCTTGCAAGCCAATACACACAATAGCCCAAACGGCGGGGTTATGTCCAAGAATATGCATTTTCATCTTATGCTTCCAACTAGCAAAATTAGTACCATCAAAGTAAGGACCTTGATACGTCTCCAACGTATCTATAATTTTTGATTGCTCCATGCTACTTTATCTACTGTTTTAGGAAATATTGGTCTTTATTATCCACTTTTATATTATTTTTGGGACTAACCTATTAACCAGAGGCCCTGCCCAGATTTGCTGTTTTATGCCTATTTCAGTGTTTCGAGGAAAAGGAATATCAGACGGAGTCAAAACGGAACGAAATCAACTGGAGAAGTTAATTTTGGAAGGAAACCCACCTGATGGACTTGGAGTGCACGTCAGGGGAGTCCCGGGCTGCCCACGAGGGTGGGGGCGCCCCCCCCCCCC
>NC_041393.1:609819416-609821796 GCF_002162155.2 Triticum dicoccoides | reverse complement strand
CCTCGTGGGGTCCCCGTAGCTCCTCCGACGTACCCCCTGCACCCATATATACCTACATACCCAAAAACTTCCAGAACAAAACCTAGATTGGGAGTTCCGCCGCCGCAAGCCTGTGTAGCCACCAAAAACCAATTGGGACCCTGTTCCGGCACCCTGCCGGAGGGGGATCCCATCACCGGAGGCCATCTTCATCATCCCGGCGCTATCCATGACGAGGAGGGAGTAGTTCACCCTCGAGGCTGAGGGTATGTACCAGTAGCTATGTGTTTGATCTCTCTCTCTCTCTCGTGTTCTCTCTCGTGTTCCATCTATGGCACGATCTTGATGCATCCCAAGCTTTGCTATTGTAGTTGGATCTTATGATGTTTCTCCCCCTCTACTCTCTTGTGACGAATTGAGTTTCCCCTTTGAAGTTATCTTATCGGATTTAGTCTTTATGAGAACACTTGATGTATGTCTTGCCGTGATTATCTGTGGTGACAATGGGATATCATGTGCCACTTGATGTACGTTTTGGTGATCAACTTGCGGGTTTTGTGACAATGGGAACCTATGCATAGGGGTTGGCACACATTCTTGACTCTTCGGTGGTAGCTTTGGGGCACTCTTTGAAGTACTTTTATGTTGGTTGGATCAATCTGAGATTGTGTGATGCATATCATATAATCATGCCCACGGATACTTGAGGTGACAATGGATTATCTACGTGACATTAGGGTTTTGGTTGATTTGTGTCTTAAGGTGTTATTCTAGTACGAACTCTTTTATAGATTGATCCAAAAGAATAACTTTGAGGTGGTTTCGTACCCTACCATAATCTCTATGTTTGTTCTCCGCTATTAGTGGCTTTGGAGTGACTCTTTGTTGCATGTTGAGGGCTTGTTATATGATCTATCTATGTTATTATTGTTGAGAGAACTTGCACTAGTGAAAGTATGAACCCTAGGCCTTGTTTCCTATCATTGCAATACCGTTTACGCTCACTTTTACCGCTTGCTACCTTGCTGTTTTTATTATTTCAGATTACAAAAACCTATATCTACTATCTATTTTGCACTTGTATCACTATCTCTTCGCCGAACTAGTGCACCTATACAATTTACCATTGTATTGGGTGTGTTGGGGACACAAGAGACTCTTTGTTATTTGGTTGCAGGGTTGTTTGAGAGAGACCATCTTCATCCTACGCCTCCTACGGATTGATAAACCTTAGGTCATCCACTTGAGGGAAATTTGCTACTGTCCTACAAACCTGTGCACTTGCAGGCCCAACAACGTCTACAAGAAGAAGGTTATGTAGTAGACATCAAGCTCTTTTCTGGCGTCGTTGCCACGTAGGCTAGGTAAAGGGTACTCACACTCCGTCACTAAGCTCTTTTTTGGTGCGGTGAGTGCTTGAAGGTATATCTTTAGATCTTGCAATCGAATCTTTTTGTTTCTTGTTTTAGCACTAGTTTATTTTATAAAAGAAAATTACAAAAAAATGGAATTGAGTTTGTCTCATACGCTTCACCTTTTTAATATCTTTCGTGAGTATGATGGAAAGGATAATTGTGCTCAAGTGCTAGAAGAAGAAATCTATAGAATGTTTGGTACTAAATCTTTGAATGATGAGCATGATTGCAATGTTATGAATTCCTTGAATATCCATGATGCTAATGATATGCAAAGCCACAAGCTTGGGGAAGCTATGTTTGATGGAGATGATATTTTTTGTCCCCCAAGCTTTGATGAGCAAATTTACTATGATGAAAGCATGCCTCCTATCTATGATGATTATTGTGATGACACGTATGCTTTAAAGAATAATGATAACCATGAAACGTGTCATCTTGATCTTAATTTTCAATCACATGATAGTTATTTTGTTGAGTTTGCTCCCACTACTATTCATGAGAAGAAATTTGCTCATGTAGAGAGTAGTAAATTTTATATGCTTCACTACTGGAATCAGCTACTTTGCCATCTGCCAGCTCTTTGCCGTCAGCTAGCAGACGGCAAAGAAGCTCTTTGCCATCAGCTACCCGAAAGCAGACGGCAAAGAACAGGCTGATGGCAAAGAAAGCCTTTGCCATCAGCCTGTTCTTTGTCGTCCGCTAGCTGATGGCAAAGAATCTTTGCCGTCCGCTAGCAGACGGCAAAGAGGGAGGGGGGCCCCACTGAGGAGCTGTTTAAAAAATACTTAACGTCCCCCCTCTTTGTCGTCTGCTAGCAGACGTCAAAGAGCAAAAAAGCGGACGACAAAGAGGGCGGACGGCAAACATTCAACAAAAATAATGGCGCGCCCCACCCCGCCCTCTCTCTCTGTTTCTCTCCTGCTCCCACACGCGCGCCGCCGCCCCCAGCACTCGCCGCCGCCCGGTCGCCCCACCGCCCCGCC
>NC_041393.1:609757318-609817915 GCF_002162155.2 Triticum dicoccoides | reverse complement strand
GAGACCCCGACCCCAACCCCGACAGGGCACCCCGACACCGACACGACACCCCGACCCCCGACACCTCCCGAAAAGGTGTTCTTTGGCCTTCTAGAGGCCGACGGGGTCATATATTTGTGAATTATTAGTTAGGTCATATATTTTTCGATTTTGTTATGAAAAACATCATATATAATTGTGTTGATCGGGTAGTTTTAAATGTGCAGTTGTTTATGTTGTACTTGATGATGATACACTTAAGTGATATACATATTATTATTCATGTCGGTACTTTTTTCATGTTGTACTAATTTTGTTTATTCTTTGTCATGGCAGGTGTTGAAAGATGGTGGGCGCTGGTCGGGAGCGCGTCGAGGCCCCTTCTTCGTCGGCGCGTAGTGTGAGGTCTTCCATTCCACACGCACCTCTCCGCTGAGCATTGCTGGACAGTATGGCGAAACCGCCGGGCCCTTCTTCGTCGACCGCGGTGCCCAGCAGGGGACGAGGTAAGAAGAAGGGCCGAGGTGGAGCACGTGGTCGCGGGAGAGGAGGTAGGGTGACTCTTACGGTGCCTTCCTCGCCGCCGCCCCCAGCTGTTTCACCCGAGCACGTGACTGCTAGGGTGGACTCGTCTGAGCAGCAGGCTACACGGACTCCGGTCCACGAGCCTCCGGTCCACGGGTCTTCGGCCCACGAGCCTCAGGTCAACGGGCCTTCGGCCCACGAGAGTTGGGCCCACTAGACCCCGGAGGAGCACACGTCTGGATGGGGTACTTGGTCGGGTCAGCCTGAGGATGGCGGGGAGCCGAGTGGCCATGCTGATGATGGCGGGGAGCCGAGTGGCCATGCTGATGATGGCGGGGAGCCGACTGATTTTGAGGAGGAGGGGGAGGAGGGGGGCAACGTCTACCAGCGTGGTGCTACATGGCTCCCGTCCGTGCCGGCGACCCGCGAGCAGAGGTGGTTGATTTTCGCTGATGGGGAGAGGTAAGTGCATTTAATCTTTTTGTACCTTCTGCATTCACATTTCTTGAAATAACTAATGCATTGGCCTTGTCATGCTGCAAGGGTTGGGACCACCATGAAAGTGTCCGTCGGCCCAACTCCGTCCTTGGAGTTCTGATTCGGCAAAACTTTCCGGGGTTTATCATGTTGCCTGGTGAGGGTCGGCTTCCAGAGGTTGGATTGAGTTGGGAGCACTACTTGGCTGCCTCAGCCCCGCCGGGTGAGATTATCGACGGTGTCTTGTGCAAGACGAGGGCAGACATGGTGATCAGAAAGTTCTGGGTAATTTCTCCTTTACACAATTAAAAATCTTCAACTAGCTAGTTATTAATTGTACTAATCAATATTGTCTCATTTGATTGCAGACATTCTACAGGTGTGAGGAGGGATACGAGGAGGAGGCGGCAGATGTTATCCAGAAGGAGTGCAAGCGCCTACTTCAGAACTTACGGCATGAGGCTCGGGTGCAGTCTGTTCGAGACTACTACCCCGACCGTGGTATCAAGAAGTCCAAGCGGGATTGCCGTGATAAGTTCTTGAGTAAGGAGCAGTACATGAAGGTAATTCTTAAGGCCTTGTACTTAATTCCTTCATTTAGTAATTCATAGCCGTAGCGCTGAAGTTTCTATTTGCTAACTTAGGCCCCTCAGAGATGGTGTGCGGATCGGATGGATTGTTGGGAGGTGTTGGTCGATGGGTGGTGCTCAAAAGAATGGCGGGCCACTCACAACGAGGCCAAGGACAAACGTGCCCAAATGGAAGGTGTGCCACACCACCAAGGCAGCTCCAACTTATTTCAATACAGGCGGAACTGGGTATGTGGTTTGCTTCATGATTCATGCAATTCATTCATCATGCTAGCTTTAGCCCTTTAATTACTAATTTACTTTGTTTCTCTCTTTCAGGCACGCTACAATAAGGCGGATAAGGTGCCAGAGGTGTACGACCTGTATGCCATGGCCCACACTGGCTCTTACAAGAAAGTCAAGGCATTCTCTGCGCCTGACCTCGATGATCCAAAGAACTTCACCAACATCTCTGCCCACGACAAGCTCGTGCAATATAGAGATCAGGGGAAGGCGAGGAAAGGGGAGGACTTTAACCCGAGCCAGGGTCCCATTGATACAGAGTTGCTGATGATATCTGGTGGCGGGAGGTCCCATGGCTCCATAGCCATGGGAGATGGACTTATCCGTTGTCCTAGCACTCTCCCGGAGATCAAGGCGTGCCAGTCGAGCTCAGCTCCTGAGATAAGGCCTCGTGAACGGCCAGTCCAACTTGCCATCAAGGTTAGTTATACGTACTCAGCTATCTTTCTCCATTACATTGTGTGCGCTTCCATCAATGATTACAAATGGTCATGTGAGTGGTGTTGCAGGCTGCTATACAGAGTGAGAGAGATAGAACGGAGAAACTTCTGGCGGAGGCGGCGGAGAGGCAGCGGGAGTTGGAGGAGAGGACGACAAAGATGTTGGAGGAGGAGAGGGCACGGAATGACATGCAGGCAAGGGCCATGTATGAGCTCCTTGTGGTAAGTTTCTTCTGCAGATTACTTGCTAGTCTTAACATTTGAGTCTCATTACTAACTAGTATGACTCTGTTGTGAAAACCAAATGTGCAGTCTATGTGCGAGAAGTCCGATCAGACCGCTCCGCCGATGCCAGTGATTGCTCCTGGGAGCACGGTGAGTTTAATTTGAATGGACATTACTTGCTAGTCTTAACATTTGAGTGTCATAATGCTAACGAGACATTGGAAATGATCTTTGGTGCAGCTTAACTCCAGAAACGCATCGCACGATCCTTCTCCAGCTACTGGCACGAGCCAGCCCGCTCCTACACCTCCCTGATCACGGTAAGTTTCTCTAGACTTAGACTTAGCTTTATTTCCTCCAATATGCTTACCATAATGACCTAGAGTTAGCTTCTTTTCCTTCAAAATGACTTAATAAGCTTACTTATGTCAAAAATTGCATAATTAACTTAGTTAGCTCATAAACGATCCATTTTACCTAAGTTAGCTCCAATATGACTCATTTTACCTTAGTTAGCTTACAAGTGATCCAATTTATCCAAGTTAGCTCTAAAATGACCCATTTTAGTAGATTAGCTCATAAATGATCCATTTTACCTACGTTAGCTTTAAAATGACCCATTTCACCTAGATTAGCTCCAAAATGACTCATTTCACCTAGGTTAGCTCCAAAATGACCCATTTCACCTAGATTTGCTCCTAAACGATCAATTTCACCTAAGTTAGCTAAAACGATCCATTTCACCTAAATTAGCTCTTAAATGATCCATTTCACCTAAGTTAGGTCATAAATGACCCATTTCAACTAAGTTAGCTCATAAAAGCTCATAAATGATCCATTTCACCTAAGTTAGCTCAAAAACGATCCATTTCACCTAAGTTAGGTCATAAACGACCCATTTCAACTAAGTTAGCTCATAAAAGCTCATAAATGATCCATTTCACCTAAGTTAGCTCAAAAACGATCCATTTCACCTAAGTTAGCTCATAAACGATCCATTTCACCTAAGTTAGCTCATAAACGACCCATTTCAACTAAGTTAGCTCATAAATGATCCATTTCAACTACGTTAGCTCATAAACAACCCATTTCAACTTTGTTAGCTCATATATGATCCATTTCACCTAAGTTAGCTCATAAATGACATATACTTCTTGTTTTAGTCTTCTTCTTGTTCTAGTCACCTATTTCTAACTTTCTTATTTACCATTTTGTAGATTTCATTCACTTCATGGAAGCTAGCTTGCTATGATGGAGTGCTTGCTTTTCCTTTGATGAAACTTTGCATTGTATCTAGCTTGCTATGATAGAACTTGCTATCTTGACGAAACTTTGCATTGTAATATGTATATGGATGGAACTTGCTTATGTATGAACAATGTGTATGGATGGAACTTGCTTATGTATGAACAATGTGTATGGATGAAACTGATGTGATATGTGATATGAAACTTATGTGCTGGATATGTGATATGGAAATATATCTATATATGTCATATATATTTGCTGTGAAAATTGTTGGATTAAAAAAAACAGAAAAAAGAGACAATATGCAGGCTCTTTGCCGTCTGCCACCGACGGCAAAGGGCTCTTTGCCATCAGCAGTGGAAGGCAAAGAGGCCACATGGCAGGCAACTGTGCTTCCTGGGAGGCTGACCAATTTGGTCTGTTTGCCATCAGCAGCTGACGGCAAAGGCTTTGCCGTCTGCAGCGGACGGCAAAGGCCTGCCGTTAACCACCTACCGGAGTAACATCGCATTTATTGACGTTCGTCTTCTTTGCCGTCCGCTGCTGATGGCAAAGGCCCCTTTGCCGTCAGCTGCCCGAAGCAGACGGCAACGCAGCTCTTTGCCGTCCCCTACTTTGCCGTCACCTTTTGCCGTCCGCGGCTGACGGCAAAGGTCTTTGCCGTCTGCCATCCATGCCTTTGTCGTCCGCTGTGGCAGATGGCAAAGTAGCAGATTCCTGTAGTGCTTGTAGATCATGAAAAGAATGTTTTAGGTGCTGGTTATATTGTTGAATTCATTCATGATGCTACTGAAAACTATTATGAGAGAGGAACATATGCTTGTAGGAGTTGTAATAATGTCAAGTTTCCTCTCTATGTGCTTAAATTCTTGAAGTTATGCTTGTGTTACCTTCCTATGCTAGTTCATTATTGTTCCCATAAGTTGTTTGCTCACAAAATCCCTATGCATAGTAAGTGGGTTAGTCTTAAATGTGCTATTCATATGCTTCATGATGCTCCCGTTGTGTTTCAATTCTTATCTTTTATGTGAGCATCATTGCCATCATCATGCCTAGCTAGAAAGGCATTAAAGAAAAGCGCTTGTTGGGAGACAACCCAATACTTATACTTACTATTTTTGTGTGTCCACATGATTATGCTACTGTAGTAATCACGTTTTATAGCTTTTGTTTCAATAAAGTGCCAAGTAGAACCTTTGGGAAGACTTGGGTGAAGTTTATGTGATCTTGCTGTAGAAAACAGAAACTTTTGCGCTCACGAGAAAAGCTGCCATTTTTCACTGGAGAGTGCTTTTAGGTTGATTCTTTTTGCATATAATTAATAGACAAATTCCTCGGGTCCAGCAATTTATTTCATAATTTTTGGGGTTCCAGAGGTATACGTTTTATACAGATTACTACAGACTGTTCTGTTTTTGACAGATTCTGTTTTCATTGTATTGTTTGCTTATTTTGATGCATCTATGGCTAGTATTAAGTGGTATGAACCACAGAGATGTTAGAATACAGTAGATATTACACCAATATGAATTTAGAATGAGTTCATTACAGTACCTAAGTGCTGGTTTTATTTTCTTATACTAACGGAGCTTACGAGTTTTGTGTTGAGTTTCGTGTGGTTGAAGTTTTCAAGTTTTGGATGAGGATTCGATGGACTATGGAATAAGGAGTGGCAAGAGCCAAAGCTTGGGGATGCCCAAGGCACCCCAAGGTAATATCCAAGGACAACCAAGAGCCTAAGCTTGGGGATGCCCTGGAAGGCATCCCCTCTTTCGTCTTCGTTCATCGGTAATTTTACTTGGAGCTATATTTTTATTCACCACATGATATGTGTTTTGCTTGGAGCGTCATTTTATTTTACTAGTTTTTGCTTTATGTTAGTTAGAATAATCTTTTGCATCTTTAGTTTCAATAAAAAAAGTCAAGGATAGCCTTTGCCATGCTTATTTTGCTAGTTTGCATGTTGCTGTTTGAAAACAGAAAGTTGCCACTGTTGCAAAAATTCCCTAGAAAAGTCAGAGAATGGTATAACGTTGAATATTTTTGCATTTTAAGCTCTGATAAATTTATTATAGTGGGAATTTTAGTTCATAATTGTTGCAGTCAGGGAAGTATTGTTACTCTTGCATTTTTTACAGACTGTACTATTTTGGCAGATTGCTGTAATGTTTGCATTGTTTGCATATGTTTGCTTGTTTAATGATTCTATTTGAGAATAGAAGTATTAAATATACAGAGGCATTTAATATTCAATGTTGAATAATAATTTTAGTGATTTGTTACAGTAAAAGATGATATGGTTTTGCATTGGTTTATACTAACCTATCTCACGAGTTCTTGTTGAGTTTGTTGTGAATGAAGCTTTTGATAAAAAAGAGAAACCATGATATGAGAGGAATTAAGGAGACACAAAAGTTCAAGCTTGGGGATGCCCAAGGCACCCCAAGATTATATTTCAAGAAGTCTCAAGCATCTAAGCTTGGGGATGCCCCGGTATGCATCCCACCTTTCTTCTTCAACAACTATCGGTTAGTATCGGTTGAGCCTAAGTTTTTGCTTCTTCACATGCGTTGTGCTATCCTTGCAATGTAGTTTTCTTTAGCTTTGCTTGCTGTTTGAATAAAGTATCAAGATCTGAAATTATTTAATGAGAGAGAGCCTTACATGATTTAGAATTTGCTAGAATACTCTTTGTGCTTCACTTGTATCTTTTTGAGCGTGATAATTTTTGCTCTACTACTTCACTTATACCTTTTAGAGCATGGTGGTGGATTTGTTTTAAAGAAACTATTGATCTCTCATGCTTCACTTAGATTATTTTGAGAGTCGTTAATAGCATGGTAATTTGCTTAAAGATAATACGCTTGGTATTCAAGATATCTGAAACTTTCTTTTGAGTGCGTTGAATACTAAGATAAGTTTGATGCTTGATAATTGTTTTGAGATATGGAGGTAATAATATCAAAGCAATGCTAGTTGGGGTGATTATGAATTTAAAGAATGCTTGAGTTGAATTTTGCGATTCCCGTAGCATGCACGTATGGTGAACCGCTTTGTGATAAAATCATAACACAATTTTATTTATTGGTTGTCTTCCTTATGAGTGGCAGTCGGGGACGAGCGATGGTCTTTTCCTACCAATCTATCCCCCTAGGAGTATGCGTTTAGTGCTTTGGCTTTTGATGAATTCTAAATTTTTGCAATAAGTGCATGAGTTCTTTTAATTAATGTTGAGTCCATGGATTATACGCACTCTCACCCTTCCACCATTGCTAGCCTCTCTAATACCGCGCACTTTTTGCCGGTATCATACACCCACCATATACCTTCCTCAAAACAGCCACCATACCTACCTATCATGGCATTTCCATAGCCATTCCGAGATATATTGCCATGCAACTTTCCACCGTTCCGTTCATATGACACACATTACTTTTGTCATATTGCTTTTTGCATGAACATGTAGTTGACATTGTATTTGTGGCAAGGCCACCTTCATAATTTTCATACATGTCGCTCTTGATTCATTGCATATCCCGGTACACTGCCTGAGGCATTCATATAGAGTCATATTTTGTTCTAAGTATCGAGTTGTAATTGTTGAGTTGTAAGAAAAATAAAAGTGTGATGATCATCATTATTAGAGCATTGTCCCAGTGAGGAAAGGATGATGGAGACTATGATTCCCCCATAAGTCGGGATGAGACTCCGGACGAAATAAAAAAAAGTGTGGCCATAAAAAAAAGAGAAAATGCCCAAATAAAAAAATGAGAGAAAAAGAGAGAAGGGACAATGCTGCTATCCTTTTTCCACACTTGTGCTTCAAAGTAGCACCATGATATTCATGATAGAGAGTCTCTTATGCTGTCACTTTCATATACTAGTGGGAATTTTTCATTATAGAACTTGGCTTGTATATTCCAATGATGGGCTTCCTCAAAAGTGCCCTAGGTCTTCGTGAGCAAGCAAGTTGTATGCACACCCACTTAGTTTCTTTTGTTGAGCTTTCATATACTTATAGCTCTAGTGCATCCGTTGCATGGCAATCCCTACTCACTCACATTGATATCTATTAATGGGCATCTCCATAGCCTGTTGATATGCCTAGTTGATGTGAGACTATCTTCTCCTTTTTGTCTTCTCCACAACCACCATTCTATTCCACCTATAGTGCTATGTCCATGGCTCATGCTCATGTATTGCGTGAAAGTTGAAAAAGTTGAGATTATTAAAGTATGAAACAATTGCTTGGCTCGTCATCGGGGTTGTGCATGATTAAATACTTTGTGTGATGAAGTTAGAGCTTAGCCGGACTATATGATTTTGTAGGGATAACTTTCTTTAACCATGCTCTTTTGAGAAGACATGATTGCTTTGATTAATATGCTTGAAGTATTATTACTTTTATGTCAATATGAACTTTTGTCTTGAATCTTTCGGATCTGAATATTCATATTAGAATTAAGAAGATTTACACTGAAATTATGCCAAAGTATCACTCCGCATCAAAAAATCTTTTTTATCATTTACCTACTCGAGGACGAGCAGGAATTAGGCTTGGGGATGCTTGATACATCTCCAACGTATCTATAATTTTTGATTGCTCCATGCTACTTTATCTACTGTTTTAGGCAATATTGGGCTTTATTATCCACTTATATATTATTTTTGGGACTAACCTATTAACCGGAGGCCCAGCCCAGATTTGTTGTTTTATGCCTATTTAAGTGTTTCGAGGAAAAGGAATATCAGACGGAGTCAAAACGAAACAAAATCAACTAGAGAAGTTAATTTTGGAAGGAAACCCACCTGATGGACTTGGAGTGCACGTCAGGGGAGTCCCGGGCTGCCCACGAGGGTGGGGGGCACCCCCCCCCCTCTGTGCGCGCCCCCTGCCTCGTGGGGCCCCCGTAGCTCCTCCGACGTACCCCCTACACCCATATATACCTACGTACCCAAAAACTTCCAGAACAGAACCTAGATCGGGAGTTCCGCTGCCGCAAGCCTCTGTAGCCACCAAAAACCAATCGGGACCCTGTTCCGGCACCCTACCGGAGGGGGATCCCATCACCGGAGGCCATCTTCATCATCTCGGCGCTATCCATGACGAGGAGGGAGTAGTTCACCCTCGAGGCTGAGGGTATGTACCAGTAGCTATGTGCTTGATCTCTCTCTCTCTCTCTCGTGTTCTCTCTCCTATTCCATCTATGGCATGATCTTGATGTATCCCGAGCTTTGCTATTGTAGTTGGATCTTATGATGTTTCTCCCCCTCTACTCTCTTGTGATGAATTGAGTTTCCCTTTTGAAGTTATCTTATCGGATTGAGTCTTTATGAGAACACTTGATGTATGTCTTGTCGTGATTATCTGTGGTGACAATGGGATATCATGTGCCACTTGATGTACGTTTTGGTGATCAACTTGCGGGTTTTGTGACAATGGGAACCTATGCATAGGGGTTGGCACACGTTCTTGACTCTCCGGTAGTAGCTTTGGGGCACTCTTTGAAGTACTTTTATGTTGGTTGGATCAATTTGAGATTGTGTGATGCATATCCTATAATCATGCCCACGGATACTTGAGGTGACAATGGAGTATCTAGGTGACATTAGGGTTTTGGTTGATTTGTGTCTTAAGGTGTTATTCTAGTACGAACTCTTTTATAGATTGATCCGAAAGAATAACTTTGAGGTGTTTTCGTACCCTACCATAATCTCTACGTTTGTTCTCCGCTATTAGTGGCTTTGGAGTGACTCTTTGTTGCATGTTGAGGGCGTGTTATATGATCTATCTATGTTATTATTGTTGAGAGAACTTGCACTAGTGAAAGTATGAACCCTAGGCCTTTTTTCCTATCATTGCAATACCGTTTACGCTCACTTTTACCTCTCGCTACCTTGCTGTTTTTATTATTTCAGATTACAAAAACCTATATCTACTATCTATTTTGCACTTGTATCACTATCTCTTCGCCGAACTAGTGCACCTATACAATTTACCATTGTATTGGGTGTGTTGGGGACACAGGAGACTCTTTGTTATTTGGTTGCAGGGTTGTTTGAGAGAGACCATCTTCATCCTACGCCTCCTACGGAATGATAAACCTTAGGTCATCCACTTGAGGGAAATTTGCTACTGTCCTACAAACCTGTGCACTTGCAGGCCCAACAACGTCTACAAGAAGAAGGTTGTGTAGTAGACATCAGACCTCTATGGTGGTAATTTCCCTCGCTAGACGCCATACTCTCCTAGGTTGTGAAACCAAGGCTATGACCACCAAAAGCTATGGAAGTCAAAGCAAATGGAGACCAAAGCTCTGATACCACTTGTAGGATCGAAAGTATGACTAGAGGGTGGGTGATTAGACTACTTGACCAAATCAAAATCTAGCCTTTCCAATTTTAGTTCTTGGTAGATTTTAGCAACTTAGCACAAGTCAAGTAATCAACCTACACATGCAATTCTAAGAGTATAGCAGCGGAATGTAAAACTATTGCATATGAAGGTAAAGGGAGGAGTTTGAGGAGGCAAACGCAATGTTGACACGGAGATTTTTTATCCGTGGTTCCTATAGGTGGTGCTATCGTACATCCACATTGATGGAGACTTTAACCCACGAAGGGTAGCAGTTGCGCGAGTCCACGGAGGTCTCCACCCACGAAGGGTCCATGAAGAAGCAACCTTGTCTATCCCACCATGGCCATCGCCCACGAAGTACTTGCCTCACTAGGGTAGATCTTCACGAAGTAGGCAATCTCCTTGCCCTTACAAACTCCTTGGTTCAACTCCACAATCTTGACAGAGGCTCCCAAGTGACACCTAGGCAATCTAGGAGACACCACTCTCTAAGAAGTAACAAATGGTGTGTTGATGATGAACTCCTTGCTCTTGTGCTTCAAATGATAGTCTCCCCAACACTCAACTCTCTCTCACATGATTTGCATTTGGTGGAAAGAAGATTTGGGTGGAAAGCAACTTGGGGAAGGCTAGAGATCAAGATTTATGTGGTAGCAATGGAATATCTTGACCTCAACACAAGTGTAGGTGGTTCTCTCTCAGAAAATGTATGTTGGAAGTGTAGGCATGTTCTGATGGCTCTCTCCACGAATGAGGAGTGGGTGGAGGGGTATATATAGCCCTCCACACAAAATCTAACCGTTACACACAACTTACCAAACTCGGTGGGACCGAATCATGTAACTCGGTCGGACCGGTTTAGTAAATAATGTGACCGTTAGGATTTTCGGTGGGACCGACATGTCAACTCGGTGGGACCAATATGGTTAGGGTTAGGGCATAACGTAATCTCGATGAGATCGATTATACAAACTCGGTGAGATCGATTTTGGTAATAGACACACAGAGAGTTGGTCAGGCAAACTCGGTGGGACCGATTCGCTCATCTCGGTTGGACCGAAACATTACGAAAGGGAAACAGAGAGTTTGCATTGCAATCTCGGTGGGACCGATCGCTCATCTCGGTTTGACCGAAACATTACAAAGGGAAACAGAGAGATTACAATCCCATCTCGGTGAGACCGAGATCCCTATCGGTGAGACCGAAAAGACTAGGGTTTGTGGTAGTGGCTATGCCATCTGAACTCGGTGGCGCCAGATAGAAAATTTCGGTGGGGCCAAGTTTGACTTTTGGTTTGGGACATATGTGGATGTGAGAAAGTAGTTGAGGGCTTTGGAGCATATCACTAAGTACTTTGAGCAAGAAACTCATTAGGCAACACCTCATCCCCTCTTGATAGTATTGGCTTTTCCTATGGACTCAATGTGACCTTGGATCACTAAAAGTAAAATGTAGAGTCTTGTGCTTTGAGCTTGAGCCAATCCTTTTGTCCTTAGCATTTTGAGGTGTCCACTTTTCTCATCCATGCCATGCCAATCATTGAGCTTTCCTTAAATATTTATCTTGAAAATAGCATTAGCTCAATGAGCTATATGTTGTTAGGAATTACCAAAACCACCCAGGGATAGTTGCACTTTCAGGACCCCACCACGGAGGCCACACACTCAATGGCGATAGAGCCAAACACAGATTTCACCTCCAATTAGATTTGTGCCATCGGACCCTCGGACTTGTCTCCGACCATAGGCTCTGAACCGCATGCATCCGTGCCCATCAGATCTAACTGGGCACCGATCATGGAGTTTAGCTCCGCAGATATGTTTCAGCACTCGCCCTTGGGCGACGTACTAAACTCATTAAAATCTCTCTCCCTTTCAGGAGACTCTTGGCCGAGCTATGTCCGGCTTGGGTGGGAAGCGGACGACGAAGGAATTTGTTACCCACCCACCACCCACTTAATAGCCACTATCGACGACTTAACCGACATGCTTGATTTCGACTCTGAAGACATCGACGGTATGAACGACGATGCCGGAGAAGAACAGGAACCACCGCCCACAGGGCGCTGGACAGCCACCTCATCATATGACATATATATGGTGGATACACCCAAAGAAAACAATGGCAAGGATCAAAAGGATGCAATGGAGGGTGATCCTCTTGAGAAGCAACCTAAGCATCAACGTCAGCGGCGCCGCTCTAAACCCCACCATAGAAAAAATAGTGATGCCGGCACCAGAGACAATAGCACTCTGGATGATGCCGAAGACGAAAACAACCCCACCCAGCCAAGCTTCGAGCAGGCCAGACGGGAGGATGGGCAAGTTAGCCCTGATGAACAGGCAATGGATGAAGACTCGGAGGATGACAATTACATGCCCCTCTTCGAAGACGAGGTAAGCCCCGGCGATGAAGAATTTACCATGCCTGAGGATCCCGTCAAGCAGGAGCGCTTCAAGCGTCGGCTTATAGCCACTGCAAAGAGCCTGAAGAAAAAACAACAGCAGCTTCCAGCTAATCAAGATCTGCTCACTGACAGATGGACTGAGGTCCTAGCGGCCGAGGAATACGGACCCGAGTGCCCAACCAAAAGTTATCCGAGGCGCAGGTTGTTACCTCAATTCGAGGACGAGGCACTAGAGCCTATACTACCAGCGCGAGATGCGGCTGACTGACCACCTCATGGCCGAGACAAAGCGGCATATCAGCCCGAACACCAGCCCGCACCCCGTCGCCGAACAAATAAAAACACGAAGGCCCGGGGCTACATGCATGACATGCAAGATGAATTGGAAAACAAAGAAGGACAGTCAAGACTGATCTACGGATCGCGTGGGCGCGCCCCAACGCGTGATGATGACCGCCACACTGAGTATACTAAATACAAATCCGTCCGGGCCGAATACAGCAGACCAGATTCATCTGAACTGCGTCGCGATGTAGCCCGACATAGAGGCGCCACACACCCCCTATGCTTCACTTACGAAGTAATGGAACATGAATTCCCAGAAGGGTTTAAACCCGTGAACATCGAACCATATGATGGGACAACAGACCCCGCGGTATGGATCGAAGATTTCCTTCTCCACATTCACATGGCCCGCGATGATGGTCTACATGCCATCAAGTACCTCCCACTAAAACTCAAGGGACCAGCTCGGCATTGGCTGAATAGCCTGCCGGCAAACTCCGTTGGCAGTTGGGAGAACCTGGAAAACACATTCCTTGACAACTTCCAGGGCACTTAGTGCGACCACCAGATGCTGACGACTTAAGTCACATAACCCAACAGCCCGGAGAGTCAGCCAGGAAATTCTGGACTCGGTTATTAACTAAAAAGAACCAAATCGTCGATTGTCCGGATGCCGAAGCCCTAGCGGCCTTTAAGCATAACATCCGTGACGAGTGGCTTGCCCGACACCTTGGTCAAGAGAAGCCGAAATCCATGGCAGCCCTCACGACACTCATGACCCGCTTCTGTGCGGGCGAGGACAGCTGGCTAGCTCATAGCAACGGTGCCTCAAGCAAGCCTGGAACTTCTGCATCCAGAGATACCAACGGCAAGCCTCGACGCAGTAAACACAAGCGTCGAAATAATGGTGACAACGCCGAAGACACGACCGTCAATGCCGGATTCAGTGGCTCTATGACCGGTTAAAGGAAGAAACAATTCAAAAGAAATAGTCCGGGCACATCCAGTCTGGACCGCATACTCGACCGTTCATGTCAAATCCACGGCACCCCAGGAACACCAGCCAATCATACTAACAGAGAATGCTGGGTCTTCAAACAGGCCGGCAAGTCAAGTGCCGAAAGCAAGGAGAAGGGGTTGCAAAGCGACGACGACATGAGGAGCCCCGACCACCAAATAAAGGAGGGCAAAAGAAGTTTCCCCTGCAAATTAAAACAGTGAATATGATACACGCCACCTATATTCCCAAACAGGAATGGAGGCGCACACCTAGGGGTCTATGCAATGGAGCTAGTCGCCCCAAAATATAACCCATGGTCGTCCGGCCCGATCACCTTTCACCACAAGGATTGTCCGACCCATATCCGTCAGGACAGCTCAGCCGCACTAGTTCTTGACCCAATAATTGACAGATTCCACCTCATGCGAGTCCTTATGGACGGAGGCAGCAGTCTGAACCTGCTTTATCTGGATACAGTGCACAAGATGGGTATCGATCCTTCAAAGATGAAGCCCACTAAAACCACCTTTAAAGGTGTTATACCAGGCCTGGAGGCCCGTTGTACAGGCTCCATCACTGTCGAAGTAGTCTTCGGACCCCAGGATAATTATCGCAACGAAGAGTTAATCTTTGATATCGCCCCTTTTTGCAGTAGCTATCACGCACTGCTCGGGCGAACTGCGTTTGCTCGATTCAACGCGGTGCCACACTACGCTTATCTTAAGCTCAAGATGCCCGGTCCACACAGCGTCATAACAGTTAATGGCAAAGCTAAACGCTCCCTCCGTACCGAAGAGCACACCGCCGCCTTGGCAGTAGCAGCGCAGAGTGGCATTTTTCAACCGAACCTTCATTCGACAGCCAGGCTCCCGGACACTGTCGAAAGAGTCTAAAATACTCCGCGGCAGGATAGCCCAGCTTGTCAAGAGCTCAATTAACCACTTCGGAGATAGGCGGAGGCAAGGCTAGGTTTGGACCTACAAGGCGGCTTAACCGCTCCATGGCACACAAACATTGTTTGCATTTTATTTGCGGGTCCACTTTTTTCTAGGCCATCACTGGCGACATGGCGACCAGACCCATGAGGGGACAAACATACCAAGGAGGGAAACAACTTGAACGCTTAAGGGAATCATTAGATATTCCCCTTGATGATCATCTGATTATTAACCGGATCCGCGCACAGCCCCTCCTGGTCCCAACAGGTTCCGAAGTCATATTTCTTTTTATCGCACTACTTGTACTCGTACGCCTTGACGTATTATTCAATTACAACATGCGGCTTTATATGATGCTTACTTGTTGTTCTTTCTTATTGATATTTTCTAGTCAAATGGCATCCGTACACTACGGTACGCCTTAATATGCCTGGGGCCTCGTTGTACCCATAATACGGCAATAAAGTCCGAATACCCTCACGGTCATTCGGCACCCCGAACTTATAGTATTATATGCATCGACTCTGAATCATGTCTTGGGTCAATAGTTGGGTTGCCCGGCTCCTATGCTTGCTACCCTACGTTCCGCTATATCGGCTAGGGTAGTAAAGGGAGAACTACTGTGATTGTGTCCCGGTTCTTCCGGACAAGCACCTCCATAGAGAAAGCCGAAAACTGACTGTCATGCTGCGGCGAGAGTTGGTCAGCTGTTCGAGAGGTCACAAAATCTTTAAGGATTTCTTCCGCATTATGCGATAACTAATGGAGCGTGTGACGGATCGGCTTTTTCTTCCGATCAGGTGCTTATAGAGCCCCTAGTGCGGTCTTCCAAACACCAGGGGCTGCGCCTACCTTTCTTTTTGTCAAACTCTTATGGCTAAGTGAGGGTGATAAAGCCTTATAGTCCGATTGCCTGGTTCGTTGCGCTGAACACCTCCTTCAAGGACCCAAAACTGGGGTAAAGAGTGTTCAGGTTTACCCCGAACACCCCCATACTTCCTACATGGGGGCAGAAGCCGACGACTGGCCAACTCTCAGGATTAATATATAAAATGGCCGCACAGGAGGTAAAATTTTCAAAAAATAGGCATTACGTCATATAAATGACCTTGTTCAACATTACATAGGATAACATGAATGTATTCATGGGAATATAATATCCTTGGCACATTGCTCAGCTACAAGGCGGGATCCTTTTAGGACACTGTCATAATATAACTCGGGCTTGCGGTGCTCCTTCCCCACAGGCGGTCCTTCGGTCATCAGCTTTTCGGCATCCATCTTCGCCCAGTGCACCTTTGCGCGGGTGAAGGCCATTCGCGCACCTTCCATATAGACCGACCGCTTGATAACATCAAGTCAAGGGCAGGCACTCACAAGCCGCTTCACGAGCCCGAAGTAGCTGCTGGGAATCACCTCGGCGGGCCATAGCCGGATAATTAAATCCTTCATGGCTAGTTCGGCCGCCCTATGCAGCTTGATCAGCTGTTTCAGTTGATCGGCAAAAGGCACTGGATGCTCTGGCGCCAGATATTGTGACCAGCAGAGCTTCTCCATAGAGCTCCTTTCTTCAGCTCGGTAGAATTGTGCGACATCGGATATGCTACGCGGCAGTTCTGCAAACACCCCTGGAGAAATCCAAATTCAGATCAGTAACATGATTTTCCGCCTTTAAACATTCGCTTTGCATAGAAAAAGCCTTACCCACCGCGATCTTTCTGGCCTCCTGGATTTCCTGCAGGGCGCCTTGGGCTTCGCCCCGGGCATCGTGTGCGGCTTGACGAGCCTTGGTGAGTTCGAATTATTTCTCCGTTAAACTCTGCTCCAAGGTCTCTCATTTCTTCACGGCCTCTTGGAGCTCTTGCTGAACTTTAGTAACTCTAGCCTCGTGCTTTTCACGAAGGGCCTGCTTTGAGGTTGCCTTCTTCTCGGCCTCGGCCACTGCCTTCTTAAGAGCCTCGACTTTGGCCGTCGCTCCTAGAGCACATCATGAAAATTCTTCGTCATACTCAATTATTCATTCATGCTGAATTCGAACAAGGTTTTTGCATAACTTGGTTATCCTTCAACTACTTCTTCACTTGGCTGAGTTCTTCTTCGGCCTGCTCAAGACTTTGCTTCAGTCCGGAGACTTCTACAGTATGAGAGGTGGTAGTCACTACAAACGTCTGCTTAGGAAAAACAAAAGAGGGAGAGGTACCATAGGGTAAGTCTCCTGCGAACATATATTTGATCCTCTGTCCGGTTTTTTCTTTCGAACACCGAACAGTGTATCAGGGGATACTATCTATACTATGACACTCTTTGAAACCTCACAACATACCTCAAAGCCCGTTATAAGGCTGATGCAGGCCTCAGTCAGCCCGCTTTAGGCAAACTGAATCTTCTCAATCACCGCACCCATAAGGGCACAGTGTTCTTCAATGATGGAGGTGTTCTTCAGCGCTGCTGATAAGGTATCCGACCCTTCTGGTTGGGCAGAGGTTGCTGGTGGAACAGGCGCACCCCCTTCTGTCGAGGGAAGTTGCCCGCCTGATTCTGGAGCCGTGTTGGTCTCCGGAACTGTGTCCGGGTGGGGGCCTAATTCAAGATAGCCCCCGCTGTCGGTGTCCATGGGAACCTTTTCTCCCGTGTGTCCGGCCGCCGAGGTTTGACCCTCTAGCACCGCTTTGACGGTCTCCCCACCCCCTCCTTGGCCTGGGTCCCTTTGGGACGATACCTCGGTGTCATTCACGTGTTTTGGGGAGGGGCCGTCGGGGGTGTCCCGCTGTCCATAGCATCTGAACCCAGTAAATCCTCCGATGAGGATTGTTTGACGCGGGACCTGGCCGGACTGCAAAAAGGCGTGACTCAATGCGATTAAACGCTATATGATGGTGAGCATGGATACACAAACGTGTCCGGTTTTTATATACTCACGATTTCACCAGGGGCTGGACCCTGGGATCCCACTCCGGGCTGCTGTCGGTGGCGGTGGCGGATTCCTCCGGAAAGGGAGTATTTCCCTTCTTAGGCGATTCAGCCTCCAAGTGTGTGAGGGCCATCCTTTTCTTTCTCCCCCTCACTGGGGGGTCGGCTTTCCTCCTCTTCCTCGTCTTCTTTGGAGGAAGAGCGGGCTTCGGAGTCTTCAGATACCATGTCCAAAGTGCCTTGGCGATGAAGGCCACCCCTGGTCTTTTTGGCTGCTTTCTCAGCTTTCTTCTTTGGTGCCTTGTAAGGCGCCGGGACCAACATCTTCGCCAGAAGTAGGCCGGCATGTTCTTCTGGCAGCGGGGCCGGGCAGTAGATCCACCCTGCCTTCTTCGTCCAGCCCTGGAAAAGTTGTGGGAAAATACATTGAGTGTTTCCCTTGGATTATGTAGATAAAGCATATAAGCTTGCCAACATACGAAGACTTACCGAACTCGTGGGTCGGGGTAGTTGGTACCCGCAGTCCTCGGCTAAATCCGGACACGATTTGCCGGACTTGAAGAGCACCTTCCAGATGCCTTCGTGTGATGGGTCGAAGAACCCTAGTACGGTCTGGTGCTTGGTCGGGTCGAATTCCCATAAATTGCAAGCCATGTGTTGACAAGGGAGAATCCGGCGAACTAACATCACCTGGACCACGTTGACAAGTTTGATATTCTTGTCTTCCATACCCTTGACACGCGCCTGGAGCACCGCCAACTCATCTGGCGAAGACCAGTTCAGGCCCTTCTTGGGCCAGGACGTAAGCCGCAATGGAGCTCCGGATCGGAATTCGGGAGCTGCGACCCATTTTTTTGCCGCGTGGCTCGGTGACATAGAACCACTATTGTTGCCACCCTTTGACGGAATCATTGAAAGTACCTGATGGCCATTTGACTTTAGGCATCTTGCTTACCATGGCTCCTCCGCACTCAGCGTGCTCACCGCTCACCACCTTGGGCTTCACATTGAAAATCTTCAGCCATAATCCAAAGTGTGGGGAGATGCAGAGAAAGGCCTCGCACACGACAATGAATGTCGAGATGTTGAGGAAGGAATTGGGGGATAGATCATGAAAATCGATCCCGTAGTAATACATAATGTCATGAACGAATGGGTGGAGGGGAAACCCTAGCCCGCGGACAAAGTGAGGGAGGAAATACAACCCTCTCGTGGGGTTCCGGAGTGGGGACAATATGTCCCGCCGTCGGAAGGCAGTGGCCGATCTTCTTGGCCAAATACTCGGCCTCCCGAAGTTTCTTGATATCCTTCTCCCGAACGGTAGAGGCCATCCACTTGCCTCCTGCTCCAGATCCGGACATTTTCGAAGAGCCTTTGTGGGCGGAGAAGGCGAATGCTTGGACGCTGGAGCTCGAGCAAGAGAGAATAGGTGGAAGAAGAGAAAGGCGTGGGTGAAAAAGGGGAGTCCTTGTCTCCTTATAAAGGCAGCAGATCATGCGCCTCTCCACTTGCCCTAGAAACTCGCTTATTCCCCAAGCGTCGTGCTAATGGCGCGGTTGGGTTACCCATGCCCGTATTGATGAGGATCCCGTGATAAGGGGACACGATCTCGCAATATGTGCAGTAGCAGGTTGAGAAAACGGTTCGAATAATGACCGGGCCACGGCGTGATGTCACATTGTGGAAAAGTTGTCAGCAGATTAGACTCATGGAATATTCTGCTCTCTACGGTGGTATGTGGAATTTGTTTTGCAGAGCCGGACACAATTCTTGTGTTCAAGATCCACTTTGGAGTATTCGGAGAAGGAACCCGCCTTGCAATGCTGAAGACAATCTGCGCGCCGGACTCATCGTCATTGAAGCCTGGTTCAGGGGCTACTGAGGGAGTCCTGGATTAGGGGGTCCTCGGATAGCCGGACTACATGCTTATGCCGGACTGTTGGACTATGAAGATACAAGATTGAAGACTTCGTCTTGTGTCCAGGTGGGACTCTCCTTTGCGTGGAAGGCAAGCTTGGCAATTCGGATATGTAGATTCCCTTCTCTGTAACCGACTCTGTGTAACCCTAGACCCCTCTGGTGTCTATATAAACCGGAGGGTTTAGTCCGTAGGACAAGAACAATCATAATCATAGGCTAGCTTCTAGGGTTTAGCCTCTATGATCTCGTGGTAGATCAACTCTTGTAGTACTCATATCATCAAGATCAATCAAGCAGGAAGTAGGGTATTACCTCCATAGAGAGGGCCCGAACCTGGGTAAACATTGTGTCCCCGCCTCCTATTACCATTAGCCTTAGACGCACAGTTCGGGACCCCCTACCCGAGATCCGCCGGTTTTGACACCGACATGCGGTGCCTCCCTCCATAGTTTAACACCTTGATCATATCGTCGTAGTGCTTAGGTGAAGCCCTGCGCCGGTAACTTCGTCATCACCATCGCCACGCTGTCATGCTGACGGAACTCTCCCTCATCCTCAACTGGATCAAGAGCACGAGGGACGTCATCGTGCTAAACGTGTGCTGAACACGGAGGTGTCGTACGTTCGGTACTTGGATCGGTTGGATCATGAAGACGTTCGACTACACCAACCGCGTTACTAAACGCTTCCGCTTTCGGTCTACGAGGGTACGTGGACACACTCTCCCGTCTCCTTGCTATACATCTCCTAGATAGATCTTGCGTGATCGTAGGAATTTTTTTGAATTACTACGTTCCCCAACAACAAGTAGACCAATAGCAATATGTGGCATACGAAAACACACACACGGAAAGGTAAATGGGGTCGTGCAACCAAAAATGAGCTCAAAATGTGGAAACCATGGAAAATGCTCTTATTGCACAACGCTAGAGAGACGCTAGCACGATTGCTCAATAGACGGATACGAGACTTGTGCAAAACCTACAAAGCAAAAATGCAACGACTTCTATCCCAAGTATGCTATTTGGAAGGTATTCCGATGATATGATCCAAGATGATTGAGTATGACAATCTTAATGTAGTATGATGCTATGTATCTCACTTAAAAGCTCTTTACTTATAGTTCTCTTTTGCTTAAAAACTTGTTTGTCTCTTTCTCTTGTGAGCTCTTTAGGTAGCCACTTGTGCAAACTTCACGAACCAATATAGCAATTGTGTATATGCGATAACAACCTTGTGACAGAAGAGATGATACCAAGATATGGACATCAAGATGATGTGATATATGCAATGATCAGTAATGTGCACAAGTAACGTTGCCTGCAATACTCAAATGGCTAGTCTCGATAGGAAGGTATGCAAAATGGGCTATGGGGTTATAAATGCAATGCAAGGAGTACACAAAGTGTCGTTGAAGTTACCATCAATGGTATATTCGATGACGAAGATGAGCGGCGGTGATGTCGATGTCAAACCGTCCCTAAGTAGCCGAAACACATTAGGAAACAGAAACTGTAACTCAAATTCTCAAAGACCGAAAGTGGCAAAATTGTCGGAGTTGGTGGCGGGTAAGCGATGGTAGTTGCGGAAAGCTATGGTGGTATGTTGCAATGCAATGTGGGGTTATTGGAGTGGTGGTATGGAAGGTGTAGTCGGTGGCTGTAAATTTTTGGGCAAAAAATTTTAGTTCCGTTAGGAAACGTCGGACGTCCGGTGGTGGTCGGACGACTGGTGGTTGTCAGACGTCCGGTGCCTGGGCGATTTCGGGCACGGGATGAACTCTAGGGTTCGTGGTGGAGGTGGGAAATTGGGGGCGAAATTTGACAAATTTGTGGATGGAAATGGAGGAAATGATGGGGGAAAGCTAGATCCACTCGTGGCAAAGCAAATCCATGGATCAAATCCAACAAAACTTCATCAAAACCAACAAATCACAAAAACAAATTGGGCTATTTTTGTGGGGGATATTCGAAATTAGGATGAAATCAAAAAAACTAGGCTAGAAAACAAAGAGAGGGGCTCCAAAATCATGATCGACGAGGCTCATGATACCAAGATGATGTAGGATAGAACCCTAGATGCCCGATCTTTCACGATTGGAGCGGATCCCACAAAGAACATGAGGAACACGAGGAGAAAGAGAACAGTCAAACCAACAAGATTCGATTACACATATGCTAGATCCGAACACACGAAGAGACAAGATCCAAAGTCAAGGACGGACAATACAAGTGGTGACTAGTTCATCTCTGCGAGGGGGCCTTGAATCCGCGAGGGATCTTTCCATGAGGGGCCTTGAATCCACATGTGGATCTTCTCCATAGAGGTCGCGGTCTCTCAATGGAGTAGAAACACAAAGAGGAGCAAAGCTCTATCTCTAAAATGAGCTAAACCTATGCTGACCTTCGAAAGGGGGAGGAGAAGGAGTATATATAGTCTAGGTGGGCAAAGGGGTATATGGGACTCTACCCAACACGCTGTGCACAGACAGGCTTCGTTCGTCCGACAGTTACCGGACGTCCGGTCACTGGCGGGGGCCCGCTCGTTCGGTAGATGTTGGACGTCCGGTGTTTCAGCTTGTATCAGGCTGCGTCGGACTTTCGGTTGGGGTTGGACGTCCGGTGCATAGGTCGTCCGGTGGTATTCGTTCTTGCGACGTTTCCATACTAGACTGGTTGTCATAGTCGTCCAGAGGGGCTCGGTCATCCAGGCGCTGGGGTGTCGGACGTCCGGTCCTTCTCGGGCGTCCGGCCGCTGGAGCATGCACTGGCTGGGACTTGGGTGGGCCAGTTGGTGCCTCCATGTGTCGGACTTCCGGTGGCTGTAGCTTCCTGGCAGCTCTTCCTCCTTGTCCTTGTACTCGGTGCCCTTGTCGTCTTGTCCGTTGGGCGTAGCTGTCCCGTGGCTTCCCTCCAAGTACCTGATCACTAATGCGGCTTGAACTACGTCGGTATTTCCCCAAAGACGAAGGGATGATGTAGCACAATGACGGTAGGTATTTCCCTCGGTGATGAGGCCAAGGTTATCCAACCAGTAGGAGAACCACGCAACACTACGTGAACGACATCTGCACAAAAAGAACAAATACTTGCAGCCCGATGTAAAGAGGGGTTGTCAATCCCTCCCGAGTAAAAGATAGGTAAAAATTATAGTAGATTGGATAAATAAATCTCGTGGGAATGCGAGATAAAATAAATAACAATAAATTGCAGCAAGGTATTTTTGTGTTTTTGGATTAATAGATCTGAAAATAAAAGCAAATAAAAATAGATCTCGAAGGCAAATATAATAAAGAAGAGACTCGGGGGCCGTAGATTTCACTAGTGGCTTCTCTCGAGAAAAATAGCATACGGTGGGTAAACAAATTACTGTTGGGAAATTGATAGAACTTCAAATAATCACGACGATATCCAGGCAGTGATCATTATATAGGCATCACGCCTAAGATTAGTAGACCAACTCCTGCCTGCATCTACTACTATTACTCCACACATCGACCGCTATCCAGCATGCATCTAGTGTATTAAGTTCATGGAGAAACGGAGTAATGCAATAAGAATGATGACATGATTTAGAAAAGATCTATTTATGTAGAAATAGACCCCATCTTGTTATCCTTAATAGCAATGATACATACGTATCAGTTCCTCTTCTGTCACTGGGATCAAGCACCGTAAGATCAAACCCATCACAAAGAACCTATTCCCATGGCAAGAAAAATCGATCTAGTTGACCTAACTAAATCAAAGATTCGAAGAAGAAATACGAGGCTATAAGTAATCATGCATATAAGAGATCAAAGAAACTCAAATATCTTTTATGGATAAAAACATAGATCTGATCATAAACTCAAAGTTCATCGGATCCCAACAAACACACCGCAACAAGAGTTACATCAAATAGAAATTCAAGAGACCATTGTATTGAGAATCAAGAGAGAGAGGAAGCCATCTAGCTACTAACTACGGACCTGTAGGTCTATAATGGACTACTCAGGCATCATCGGAGAGGTACCAATGAGGATGATGAACCCCTCTGTGATGGTGTCCAGATTGGATCTGGTGGTTCTGGAACTTGCGGCGGCTGGAATTGATTTTCGTCGACTCCCCTAGGGTTTCTAGAATATTGGGGTATTTATAGAGCGAAGAGGCGGTGCGGGAGGCAAACGAGGTGGGCACAACCCACCTGGGCGCGCCTGGGCCCCCCAGGCGCGCCCAAGTGGGTTGTGCCCTCCCCCCTCGCAGCTCCCCTCTGGTACTTCTTTGGCCCATACTGTGTCTTCTGGCCCAGAAATATTCTCCAAAAAGTTTTGCTGCATTTGGACTCCGTTTGGTATTAGTTTTCTACGAAGTAAAAAAACAAGCAAAAAATAGCAACTGACACTGGGCACTATGTCAATAGGTTAGTCCCAAAAAATGATATAAAGTTGCTATAAAATGATTGTAAAACATCCAAGAATGATAATATAACAGCATGTGACAATCAAAAATTATAGATACGTTGGAGACGTATCAATCACGCATAGGATTTTCGTTTGAGGTAGTAGCCATGTCTCATATGTAGAAATTGGTAGTTCAGAGAGGAGCAAGTTCACCTTAGTTTCGATGGCCTTTGCTCGGGCTCTTGTCATTGGTCTGAGTGGTGTCGTGGGAGCCGTAGATAGGTCCATGGGGATGACCATGGGATGCTCCTGTCGGCATTCTGGGAACGGGGGTCCCCAGACTTGCCTGCTTGCGGCCTGCAGCGTGGCTCACCAGCGGCCCAGTATGGCCCGTCTTCACCAACAAACGTTCAAGACCATCGCGAGGGGCCAAGCCTCGCGGGGCGGACAACACAAGGCCTCCTTAGGGGCGGCCTCGCCAGGCAAGCTCGCGAGGAGGCGGAGAGATCAAGGGAAGGGGTACCTTGCGAGGTGCTCATGACGCAAGCCATGATGATCAAGACCAAGCGGGTGCCAGCCTGCGCAGTGTCCTCATTTCCTCTTTGGTGCAAAGGGGGCAAGCGCAGGCGCGGAGTACCGAGGCATCAAGCAAAGGTTTCCATATTGGTGCAACGAGAACAAGACTAGCAGGACGGCAGGATGGAGGTCACCGTGGAGCCCAAGACAGCGTCATCACCAGTGCCTTTGGCAGTCGAAGACCACCTTTAGTCAGGATAGCTTATACTAGCTGTCCCCTTACAAAATGGTCGTTGTTGGCTCCCTTCCCACTCAATATTTGGGAAGAGGACCAGGGCCTCTACAAATAGAGATAGCCACCACAGTAGGACGGGATCGAATCCTTCCCAAGCAGAACACCTCACCACCGCAAGAACACCCCCCACGAGGTTGTTCTTCCTCTGTACTGTTCAGCATCAGCCCAAGAGGCAATCCACCACCACACACTAGAGTAGGGTATTACACCACAACAGTGGCCCGAACTAGTATAAATCTTGCGTCTCTTGTGTTGTTCATCATGCTAGCTTAGAATCGCGGCGAGGTTTTGGGGCGTGGATCGGTAGGGAGAAGATCTTCGTGCGCACCCCAGAGTTTGAACCTTAAGGGTTTTTCCCGAACCCGATATCTGACATTAGGCGCGCCAGGTAGGGGTGCGCCGGAGCTCTCCCTTCCGTCGGCTCGCTCTCCACCAACACCCGCTTCACCCTCATGGCGGACAATGCGCCTCCAGCTCCGGCGGTCGATGCCAGCGGTGGGGCCAGGGGCTCCGAGCCTTGGCCCCCGCCTTGTGACAGGTGAAGTGGCCGCACAAGTTCAAGCCAGAGATGCCGCCGCGCTACGACGGTGCGGTGGGCCCGTTGCTCTTCCTACTGGCATACGAGGAGGCCGTCCTCAAGGCCGGAGGCAACGACAAGGTCATAGCCAACTGGTTTCCCATGGCCCTCACCGGGGTCCCGCGTGTTCGGCTGCTCAACCTGCCCGCATCTTCTGTGGCCTCCTGGGAGGAGCTGCGCAACCTCTTCCTCACCCACTATGTTGCGCCGGCGCCCCCGATCGTCGCAGCTCTCCTGGGCGGCTTGCGGGCGCCACCCTCGGGCCGCCACGTCAAGTCGTTCGTCCGCCGGATCAGCGCCGCCCTCACGCGGCGGGGAGCTCCTCTGGGTTGGACGGCACCCAAGGCCGACCTGACCTTCAACTTGGATGACCAAGCCGTCAACACCGCCTGCTCGGGTGCGCTCCCAATGCTTTGCACGCCCACCATCTGCCAGGTGGCCGTCACCAATACCCTCATCGACGGCGGCGCCGACCTCAACGCGCTCTCGGTGGAGGCCTTCGGCCTCCTCCATGTACCGCTGGAACGGCTTCGACCCAGCAAGCCCTTTTCGGGCATCGGAGGCGGTTCCTCCAGCTCCCTGGGGCAGATCCGCCTTCCTGTGACCTTTGGCACCCACGACAACTTCCGTACGGAGCTGGTCAACTTCGACATCGCCCACATCGGCCTCACGTACAACGCCATCCTCGGGTACCCCGCCTTGGCTCAGTTCATGGCGGCGACCCATCCGGCCTACAACCTCATGAAGATGCCCGGGAGCAGCGGTGTCCTCACCGTAGCTGGGGATACCAAGGATGCTCTGCTAGCGCTCAAGCTCTCCCTCAAGACAGCTGCAGCAGCGCAGCTTGCCGGCACGGACACCACCAAGGCCAAGGGGGCTGCGCCGACCAAGAAGAAACAACTGTTCACCCAGGACAAGGCGAAGATCAAGCAGGTACCAGTTGAGGAGGACGAGTCCTCCGGCGCCACCTTCACCATAGGTGCCAATCTTGACCCCGACCAAGAGGAGGCGCTGGTGAAGTTCCTATGCTCGAACAAGGAAGTGTTCGCATGGGAACCCAAGCAGCTAGCAGGGGTCCCAAGGCAGGTGATTGAGCATCACCTGAATGTGTGCCCCAATGTACGCCCCGTGAAGCAGAAAGCTAGGCGGAAGTCCATCGAGAAGCAGGCCTTCATCGTCCAAGAAACCCGCAAGCTAGAGGCAGCAGGTGTCATTCGCGAGGTTCGCTACTCCGAATGGCTAGCAAACCCTGTTGTTGTGCCAAAGAAAGGGGAAAGGAGCGCAAGTGCGTCGACTTAACCAACCTCAACAAGGCTTGCCCTCAAGATCCGTTCCCGCTCCCTCGCATCGACCAAATCGTTGACTCCACCGTCGAGTGCGACCTGCTGTGTTTCTTGGATGCGTTTTCGGGTTATCACCAAATCAAGATGGCGGTAGAAGATGTGGAGAAGACGGCGTTCCTGACCCCATGTGGGGTATACTGCTACACCTGCATGCCGTTCGGGTTGCGCAACACGGGCGCAACCTTCCAGCGGCTGATGCACATCGCCTTGGGTCGTCAACTCAGGAAGAACGCCGAGGCTTACGTCGACGACATTGTGGTGAAGTCTCGGGAGGCGAAGACCTTGATCCAAGACCTAGAAGAGACCTTCACGAGCCTCCGCGAGGTGGACCTATGGCTCAACCCGGAGAAGTGCATCTTTGGCGTTCCTTCTAGCAAGCTTCTGGGCTTCCTCGTGTCCCATAGAGGGATCGAGGCCAACCCAGAGAAGGTCAAGGCTATCGAAGACACGAGTCCACCGCAAACCCTCAGAGAAATGCGGAAGCTCGCCGGACGTGTGACGGCGCTGGGACGCTTCATCTCCAAGCTGGGGGAGCGTGCCTTGCCTATCTTCAAGATGATGAAGAAGAAGGGCCCGTTCGAATGGACACGGGAGGCCGACCAAGCGTTTCAAGACCTCAAGAAGTACCTGACCAGCCCTCCTGTGATGGTGGCGCCGCACCCTCTCGAGCCCCTGGTGCTCTACCTCGCCGCCACACCCTACTCTACCAGCGCAGCTCTAGTGGCGGTTCGGGAAGAGCACCGGGTCAAGGCTGCGTCACGACCGGCCTCGGCCCCGGCAGTGGCAACACAAGACCAAGAAGGCCTCGCGAAGACCACGGCCTCGACAAACCAGCCTCGACTTGAGGATGCTCCCAGGGCTGAAGAGGCCTCACCAGGCAACCAGGTGCTCGGGGCTCCGTCGCCTCACGAGGCGCCAAACCCTCCGGAGAGCACGGACCTCGTCAGCACACCCACCCTTGTCGAGCCTCATCTTGGTCATGTACTTATAGAAAATTTGACGCTCTAGGGTCTTGTCATTCGGTGAAGGCCTGCGAGGCCTGCCAATTCCATGCCAAGCAGATCCATCAGCCAGCTCAAGGCCTGCAGTCCGCAGACCATCCCACTCTCGTGGCCGTTCGCGGTCTGGGGGTTGGATATCTTGGGCCCGTTCCCTCGAGCACCTGGGGCTACCGCTACCTCCACGTCACCATCGACAAGTTCACCAAGTGGGCGGAGGTGGAAGCCGTCCGCACCATCCCAGCTGGCTCTGCAGTCAAGTTCATCAAGGGCCTCATAAGCCGATTCGGGGTCCCTAATCGCATCATCACCGACAATGGTTCGCAGTTCACCGGCAATCTCTTCAAAACATATTGTGCTAACCTTGGAACGCGGATATGCTACACTTCAGTGGCACACCCTCGGAGTAACGGCCAGGCCGAACGCGCCAACGCAGAGGTCCTGAAAGGCCTCAAAACTAGGACCTTCAAGAAGAAGCTGGAGGCTTGCGGCAGGGGCTGGTATGACGAGCTCCAGTCCGTGTTGTGGTCCATCCGCACTACCGCCACCAAGACGACTGGCGAGACCCCGTTCTTCCTCGTCTACGGAGCAGAAGCGGTCCTCCCTCACGAGGTCAGGCGTCGCTCTGCGTGGGTCCTAGCGTTTGATGAAGCACAACAGGATGACATGCGGGGGATGGACCTTGTGCTGGGGGAGGAGCACCGTCGAGAAGCCGCACTACGAGCAGCAAGATACCAGCAGGCGCTGCGGCAGTATCATTGCCGCAACATCCGCCCCAGGACCCTTGAGGTAGGTGACCTCGTGCTCAGGCGAGTGCTCTCCAGGGAAGGGCTGCACAAGCTCTCGCCCATGTGGGAGGGCCCGTTCAAGGTTGTTCATGTTTCCAGGCCTGGCGCCGCACGCCTGGAGACTCGGGAGGGGGTGCCCATCCCAAACGCTTGGAACATTCAGCACCTCCGGAAGTTCTACCCTTGAAGAAAGGCCCGGTGCCTGTGAAGAAGGCCAAGTGCCTGTGAACAAGGCCCGGTGCCTGTGAAGGTTGCCGCCCCAAGAAAGGCCCGGTGCCTGTGAAGAAGGCCCGGTGCATGTGAAGCTCGCCGCCCCATGAAAGGCCCGGTGCCTGTGAAGAAGGCCCAACGCATGTGAAACTTGCCGCCCGTGACACTCTCACGTAATAATGAGTTGGGGTTGTACACGCCCCGGAGTCTTCGGAGTGCCACCCTTGGGCCTCGGGGGCTCCCGCCCACGCCCAGTGGCAGCACTTAGCTCCAAGCTGGTGAGAAGACGTCTAAGACTAGACTAGGTGCCGGACACGGCTTTTCATTTGTTTTCCGCATTTGGCTTGTTCTCCCTTGTTTGAACCTTTACTAGAGTTGCTTCTAGTGTTGTTTGCCGTCTTCTGCCCCTGTTCTCTGTTTTCGGCTTTTGTCTGGCTCCTTCTCTCTCTCTCGCAGCCTCGCGAGGGGGCTGCGCGGGCGCCCTTGTTAGCCCCTTTTTCGCCCTAGTTTTCGTGAGGCTCCCTCGTTCAAGTTCACGGCAGGAGCACCCCTCCCAGTCCATGCCCCATGGGTATCGCAACACAAAGCGCCAGGCCTAAGCCGGCAACCCTCGCGACCAAGGTTCGGAAACTAATCTCCCAACTGATCTTTGCAGATCTCGAGACGCCCGGCGAGGCCTCGAGCGGGTACCTCGCGAGGAGGCGAAAACTATTGCAAACATCCCGAGCTAAGTTGTTCCTACGCGCAGGCACATAACCGCAACACCGTAACACAGCACAGGGATGATAGATGTAGCACGATAATTAGGGATCATAGTTTGTTGCACGCCCCCACGGGGCTCCACACTTCTCTCTCTCTCTCTCAATGCAGGAAAAGGAGAAAAACAAAATAAAAACGGTACGCGCCTTGCGACAGCTCGTGAGAAGGGATCTGCGTCACCCTCCTGAGCTCAATCCGACTCCGCCTCACACTTCACCGGAGCGCGGCGACAGGATGACCCATTACCAGTTGATAACCCACAAGTATAGGGGATCGCAACAGCTTTCGAGGGTAGAGTATTCAACCCAAATTTATTGATTCGACACAAGGGGAGCCAAAGAATATTCTCAAGTATTAGCAGTTGAGTTGTCAATTCAACCACACCTGGATAACTTAGTATCTGCAACAAAGTATTTAGTAGCAAAGTAGTATGATAGTAATGGTAGCAGTGGCAAAAGTAAAGATAGCAGTATTGTAGGGATTGTAACAGTAACAACGGAAAAGTAAATAAGCGAAGCACAATATGTGAAAAGCTCATAGGCATTGGATCAGTGATGGATAATTATGTTGGATGTGATTCCTCATGTAATAGTTATAACATAGGGTGACACAAAACTAGCTCCAATTCATCAATGTAATGTAGGCATGTATTCCGAATATAGTCATACGTGCTTATGGAAAAGAACTTGCATGACATCTTTTGTCCTACCCTCCCGTGGCAGCGGGGTCCTAGTGGAAACTAAGGGATATTAAGGCCTCCTTTTAATAGAGTACCGGACCAAAGCATTAACACATAGTGAATACATGAACTCCTCAAACTACGGTTATCACCGAGAAGTATCCCGATTGTTGTCACTTAGGGGTTGTCAGATCATAACACATAATAGGTGACTATAGACTTGCAAGATATAGGATCAAGAACTCACATATATTCATGAAAACATAATAGGTTCAGATCTGAAATCATGGCACTCGGGCCCTAGTGACAAGCATTAAGCATAGCAAAGTCATAGCAACATCAATCTCAGAACACAGTGGATACCAGGGATCAAACCCTAACAAAACTAACTCGATTACATGGTAAATCTCATCCAACCCATCACCGTCCAGCAAGCCTACGATGGAATTACCCACGCACAGCGGTGAGCATCATGAAATTGGTGATGGAGGATGGTTGATGATGACGACGGCGACGAACCCCCCTCTCCGGAGCCCCGAACGGACTCTAGATCAGCCCTCCTGAGAGAGATTAGGGCTTGGCGGCGGCTCCATGTCGTAAAACGCGATGAAACTTTCTCTCTGATTTTTTCTCCGTGAAACGGAATATATGGAGTTGGAGTTGAGGTCGGTGGAGCATCAGGGGCCCCACGAGACAAGGGGCACGCCCCCCACCCTCGTGGACAGGGTGTGGGCCCCCTGACCTTGATTCTTTCTCCAGTATTTTTTATATTTTTCAGAAGTTATCTCCGTGGATTTTCAGGTCATTCCGAGAACTTTTGTTTTCTGCACAATAAACAACACCATGGCAGTTCTGCTGAAAACAGCGTCAGTCCGGGTTAGTTTCATTCAAATCATGCAAGTTAGAGTCCAAAACAAGGGCAAAAGTGTTTGGAAAAGTAGATGCGTTGGAGACGTATCAACTCCCCAAGCTTAAACCTTTGCTTGTCCTCAAGCAATTCAGTTGATAAACTGAAAGTGATAAAGAAAAACTTTTACAAACTCTGTTTGCTCTTGTTGTTGTAAATATGTAAAGCCAGCATTCAAGGTTTCAGCAAAGATTATGAACTAACCATATTCACAATAATACTTAGGTCTCATGTTTACTCATATCAATGGCATAATCAACTAGCGAGCAATAATAATAAAACTCGGATGACAACACTTTGTCAAAACAATCATAATATGATATAACGAGATGGTATCTCGCTAGCCCTTTCTGAGACCGCAAAACATAAATGCAGAGCACCTTTAAAGATCAAGGACTGACTAAACATTGTAATTCATGGTAAAAGAGATCCAGTCAAGTCATACCCAATATAAACTAACAGTAATGCATGCAAATGACAGCGTGCTCTCCAGCGGGTGCTTTTTAATAAGAGGGTGATGACTCAACATAAAAGTAAATAGATAGGCCCTTCGCAGAGGGAAGCAGGGATTTGTAGAGGTGCCAGAGCTCGATTTTAAAATAGAGATGAATAACATTTTGAGCGGTATACTTTCACTGTCAACGTAACAACTATGAGATCTTGATATCTTCCATGCTACACACATTATAGGCGGTTCCCAAACAGAATGGTAAAGTTTATACTCCCCCTCCACCAACAAGCATCAATCCATGGCTTGCTCGAAACAACGAGTGCCTCCAACTAACAACAGCCATGGGGGAGTTTTGTTTAATTATTTCGATTTACTTTGATCTTTTTGATCATGGGACTGGGCATCCCAGTTACCAGCCATTTTCTCCTGAATGAGGAGTGGACTCCACTCCACTTGAGAATAACCCACCTAGCATGGAAGATACAGACAACCCTAGTCGAAACATGAGCTTCTCGAGCATACAAAACAAAATTTTATTTGAAGGTTTGGAGTTTTTCACATACAAATTTACTTGGAACGGCAGGTAGATACCGCATATAGGAAGGTATGGTGGACTCATATGGAATAACTTTGGGGTTTAAGGAATTTGGATGCACAAGCAGTATTCCCGCTTAGTACAGGTGAAGGCTAGCAAAAGACTGGGAAGCGACCAACTGAGAGAGCGACAATAGTCATGAACATGCATTAAAATTAATTTACACCAGGTGCAAGCATGAGTAGGATATAATCCACCATGGACATAAATATCGTGAAGGCTATGTTGATTTTGTTTCAACTACATGCGTGAACATGTGCCAAGTCGAGTCACTCAATTCATTCAAAGGAGGATACCATCCCATCATACCACATCACAATCATTTTAATAGCATGTTGGCACGCAAGGTAAACCATTATAAGCTCCTAGGTAATTAAGCATGGCATAAGCGACTATAATCTCTGAATGTCATTGCAAATATGTTTACTTCATAATAGGCTGAATCAGGAACGATGAACTCATCATATTTACAAAAACAAGAGAGTTCAAGTTCATACCAGCTTTTCTCATCTCAATCAGTCCATCATATATCGTCATTATTGCCTTTCACTTGCACGACCGAACGGTGTGTATAATAATAATAGTGCACGTGCATTGGACTAAGCTGGAATCTGCAAGCATTCAATTCAAGAGAGAAGACAAGGTAATACGGGCTCTAAATTAAATCAACAATCATGCATATGAAAGCCACTAAACATTTTCAATATGGTCTTCTACTCTTAACCCCCAAAGGAAAGAAAAGAAATAAAACTATTTACACGGGAAAGCTCCCAACAAGTAAAAGAAGAACAAGAAATATTTTTGGGTTTTCTTTTTAATTACTACTACAAGCATGGAAATTAAACTAACTAATTTTTTTGGTTTTTCATAAGGTTTATCAAACACACAAGAAGAAAGCTAGAAAAAGGAAATTAAACTAGCATGGATAATACAATGAAAGAGTATGAACACCGACAACTAGAATAGTGTGTGAACATGAATGTAAAGTCGGTGAGAAATACGTACTCCCCCAAGCTTAGGCTTTTGGCCTGAGTTGGTCTAATGCCAAGGATCGCGGCTACTCTTCCCAGTGTACTGAGGAGTGTCATCGTACTACCATTGGCTGGCGATCTCCTCCGGATCCCATTGATAACAGGATGGACGATAAGGGTCTAGTGGTGGTTCCGGCTCAGGCTCTGGAGCTGATGTCTGGCCTCGATGCGCGTACACATCATTTGGCAAGACGAGGTACTGACCTGCAGTTAAATCAAACAAAGAAGGCGCAGGCAGGGTAATAATCTCATTGTGTTTCTTATTAAATCGCAGGTTATACAGAAGCATCTTATCATCGTTGTCAACAATAAAATCATGTGCTACCATGCTCCTATAATCTAAAAAGGTAAGAGGCAACAGTGTCTCCTCTTTCTCATCATGCCTAATAGGTATCTCAAAATGTTTAGCAAGGCATGCAGCATAGATACCTCCAAAGATGGGGCCCTTTGTACGGTTTAGGCTTAACCGTTTAGCAATGACGGCACCCATACTAAAAGTGTTATCACCAAATAAGGCATGGAGCAAAATAATAATATCAGGAGCACTGAGGTTTCCACTATTTCCATGACCAATTAAGCATTGACTAGCAAATATGGCAAAGTAGCGTAAAACAGGAAAATGTATGCTAGTGATCCTCGCATCGGAACCCTTCCTCGGTTCCCCTACGGTAATAGTATCAATAAAACCATCCACATCTTTACGATGTGGTCCATCTAAGCTTCCCTCAAAGGGTATTCTACAAACAACGCAAAAATTACATAATGACATTTCCTTAGCCTCATCATATAAATGAAAAGAAACTGATGGAGGTGAATTCTTAGGATAATAGTAAAAGTTTTGCACGAAAGTATTGCTAAGTAAGAGATACTGTTCGATCCGGTCATGGAGGAAGTCGGTGAGGCCCGCATTTTCAGCCAAAGAATAAAAGTCTTCATAAATCCCGGCTGCTCTCAAGAAATTATCACAAGGCCACTCACACGACCGTACTTCCGCTACACGAGGAAGATTATACTTGGCCTTTTATTTCTCCTTAGCTTGTTTATCCTTGGGGCTTTGACTAGAAGAGCCCCTCAATAATCTCCTCATCATTTTCTGAAATTTTCTGAAATTTTTAGTAACTTCAAAATAAAAGTGAATCAACTAAACAAGATTGATAGCAACTACTTCCATAAATGCCTAGAGCCTATATCATGCATTAGAATTACTTGGGACCTCATAAATTTGACATGCAAGCTCAAGAACAGGGTCACCTAGGCAGCAAAAATTTGCAATGAATAAAGCACTAGAACAAAAACTAATTGGACCAATGCAGGAGTCACATACCAAGCAACAATCTCCCAAAGTAGTTTTGTGAATGGAGCCTTGAACAAGGAGATCGAAAATCGCAGCAAAATGAGCTAGAACTCGTGCTTGAGCTAGATGGGGATTTTTTTGGGAGGAAGATGGAGTGTGTGGGTGCAGGAATAAGTGGAGGGGGCCACCATAGGCCCACGATACAGGGGGGCGCCTAGGGAGAGGGGGCGCGCCCTGGACCCTTGTGGCTAGGTGCTTGCCTCCCCTGCTGTGTTCTCAGTGCCTAAAATCCTCAAATATTCCATAAAAATCATACTAAATTTGCAGGGCATTTGGAGCACTTCTATTTTCAGGATATTTTTATTGCATGGATAATTCAGAAAACAGACAGATAATACTACTTTTGCTTTATTTAATCTAAATAACAGAAAGTAAAAAGAGGGTACAGAAGGTTGTGCCTTCTAGTTTCATCCATCTCATGATCATCAAAAGGAATCCACTAACAAGGTTGATCAAGTCTTGTTAACAAACTCATTCCGAATAACATGGAACCGGAGAAATTTCGAATAACACTAGGTTACCTCAACAGGGATATGAACATCCCCAACAATAAGAATATCATACTTTTTCTTGACAGTAGGAAGAGGAAATTCAAAACCTCCAATAATAATAGTTGGAATTTTTCCAATAGAATTGATGCTATGAACTTGAGGTTGTTTCCTCGGGAAGTGTGTCGTATGCTCATTACCATTAACGTGAAAAGTGACATTGCCTTTGTTGCAATCAATAACAGCCCCTGCAGTATTCAGAAAGGGCCTACCAAGGATAATCGACATACTATCATCCTCGGGAATATCAAGAATAACAAAGTCCATTAAGATAGTGACATTTTCAACCACAACAGGCACATCCTCACAAATACCGACATGTATAGCAGTTGATTTATCGACCATTTGAAAAGATATTTCAGTAGGTGTCAACTTATTCAATTCAAGTCTACTATATAAAGAGAGAGGCATAACACTAACACCGGCTCCAAGATCACATAAAGCAGTTTTAACATAATTTCTTTTAATGGAGCATGGTATAGTTGGTACCCCTGGATCTCCAAGTTTCTTTGGTATTCCACCCTTAAAAGTATAATTAGCAAGCATGGTGGAAATTTCAGCTTCCGGTATCTTTCTTTTATTTGTAATGATATCCTTCATATATTTAGCATAAGGATTTACTTTAAGCATATCAGTTAAGCGCATACGTAAGAAGATAGGTCTAATCATTTCAGCAAAGCGCTCAAAATCCTCATCATCCTTTGTCTTGGATGGTTTAGGAGGAAAAGGCATGGGTTTCTGAACCCATGTTTCTCTTTCTCTATCGTGTTTCCTAGCAACAAAATCTCTTTTATCATAACATTGATTCTTTGACTGTGGGTTATCGAGATCAACAGCAGGTTCAATCTCTACATCATTAGTATTGCTAGGTTGAGCATCAACATGAACATCATTATTAACATGATCACTAGGTTCACGTTCATCACCTGATTGTGTTTCGGCATTGGAAATAGAAATATCATTGGGATTCTCAGGTGTGTCTACAACAGGTTCACTAGAAGCATGCAAAGTCCTATCATTTTTCTTTTTCTTCTTTTTAGAAGGACTAGGTGCATCTACATTATTTCTCTGAGAATCTTGCTCAATTCTCTTAGGGTGGCCTTCATGATACAAAGGTTCCTGAGTCATTCTACCAGTTCTAGTAGCCACTCTAACAGCAAAATCATGTTTATTATTCAATTCATCGAGCAAATCACTTTGAGCCTTAAGTACTTGCTCCGCTTGAGTGGTAACCATAGAAGCATATTTGCTAATGAGTTTAAGTTCACCTTTAATTCTAGCCATATAATCACTCAAGCGTTCTATCATAAAAGCATTACTCTTTAATTCTCTACCAACATAAGCATTAAAACTTTCTTGTCTAGCCATAAAGTCATCAAATTCATCCAAGCATTGGCTATGAAATTTAGTAGACGGGATTTCAACTTTATCATATCTATAGAGAGAATTTACCTTTACTATCTGTGTCGGGTTATCAAGACAATGTGTTTCTTCAAAGGCGGTATATTAAGACCATGTATTTCTTCAATAGGAGGTAAGTTCTTAACATCTTCAGCTTTAATACCTTTTTCTTTCATTGATTTCTTTGCCTCTTGCATATCTTCAGGACTGAGAAATAGAACACCTCTCTTCTTCGGAGTAGGTTTAGGAATAGGCTCAGGAGTTGGCTCAATTGGCTCAGGAATTGCCTCAGAACTTGCCTCAGGGAGAGTCCAATTATTTTCATTAGTCAACATATTATTCAATAACATTTCAGCTTGGTCGACTGTTCTTTCCTTGAAAACACAACCAGCACAACTATCCAAGTGGTCCTTGGAAGCATCGGTTAGTCCATTATAAAAGATATCAAGTGTTTCATTTTTCTTAAGAGGATGATCAGGCAAAGCATTAAGTAATCGGAGAAGCCTCCCCCAAGCTTGTGGGAGACTCTCTTCTTCAATTTGCACAAAATTATATATTTCCTGCAAGGCAGCTTGTTTCTTATGAGCGGGGAAATATTTAGCAGAGAAGTAATAAATCATATCTTGGGACTACGCACACAACCAAGATCAAGAGAATTAAACCAAGTTTTAGCATCACCCTTTAATGAGAACGGAAATATCTTAAGGATATAATAATAGCAAGACTTCTCATCATTAGAAAAAAGGGTGGCTATACCATTCAACTTTGTAAGATGTGCCACAACAGTTTCAGATTCATGGCCATAAAAAGGATCAGATTCAACCAAAGTAATTATTCAGGATCAACAGAGAATTCATAATCCTTATCAGTAACACAGATAGGTGAAGTAGCAAAAGCGGGGTCATGTTTCATTCTAGCATTAAGGGACTGCTGCTTCCATTTAGCTAATAACTTCTTAAGATCATATTTATCATTGCAAGCAAAAATAGATCTAGAAGCTTCTTCATCCATAACATAACCCTTAGGAACAACATGCAATTCATAATTAGGGGGAGAACCTTCATCATGACTATCATCAATAATTTCATTCTCAATAATTTCATTCTCTCTAACCCTAGCAAGTTGTTCATCAAGATATTCACCTAATGGCACAGTAGTATCAAGCATACAAGTAGTTTCATCATAAGTATCATCCATAGCAAAAGTGGCATCATCAATAACATCCGACATATCAGAATTCATAGCAGTAGCAGGTTTAGGTGTCGCAAGCTTACTCATAACAGAAGGAGAATCCAGTGCAGAGCTAGATGGCAGTTCCTTACCTCCCCTCGTAGTTGAGGGAAAAAATCTTCGTTCTTGCGTCTTTCAAGTTCTTCATAGTGATCAGCAGATATAAATCCCAAGTAACTCAAAGAATAGAGCTATGCTCCCCGGCAATGGCACCAGAAATTAGTCTTGATAACCCACAAGTATAGGGGATCGCAACAACTTTTGAGGGTAGAGTTTTCAACCCAAATTTATTGATTCGACACAAGGGGAGCCAAAGAATATTCTCAAGTACTAGCAGTTGAGTTGTCAATTCAACCACACCTGGATAACTTAGTATCTGCAGCAAAGTATTTAGTAGCAAAGTAGTATGATAGTAATGGTAACAGTGGCAAAAGTAAAGATAGCAGTATTGTAGGGATTGTATGTGACGCCCCGAGACCGATGCTCCAGTTGCCTTCCATTTATCTTAGTTGTTGTCATGTGTTTAATTTTTTGTTTGTTGCATTATCATAATTGTTTTGCATATTTTATTCCTACATGTTTATGCCATGATCATGTTGAGTGCCTTGTCATGTGTTTGCTTCTTGCACCATGCTCATTTCACTTGTTATGTTGCATTGTGCCTCTTGTCATTATATTGTATTGTGTCATATTTGTTTGTTTGCCATGTTCATCTCACTTTGTTATATGTTATATGCTTTGATATGCCTCTTGTCATTTATTGCATCATGATCATCATGTGGGTTGCACTCTTCATTTGGTGTATTGTTGTGTGTGCACCAGTCCTTGTTGTCTCTTCTCTCAAGCCATGCCCATGTATCATCACCTCCTTCTTCCTTCTTATTCCTTTCATTTTTGCTAGTGACATTTTCTCTCCTCCATAAATGTTCATTCTTTCCCTAAAAGTCCTGTACATTGCCTACACCCTCTCTGCAAAGTTTCATCCCATTTGGAGTTGTTTTGGTTGGGTTCAAAAATGGCTCAAGTTTGAATTTAATTCAAACTTGGATTATTTTTCTACCTCTTAAAATTGCCAAGTCAATTTATCAAATCCTGCACAAATTCTGGACTCCAGGAATATTCTCATATCTCTCTCAACCCTCTCCATTATACTTGTGCTTTTCTGTCTTGTTTTCTGTCTGAAGAAAAGAGAAGAAGGGAAGCAGCAATAGCAACTGAGCAGCCCAGTAGAAGCAGCGCTGCTCCAGCCGAGTCGGCCCAAGTGTCGTGGTGAGCAGCCCCCCTCTGTTGGCCCAGCATGTGTAGATTCGGCCCGATGCATGTTTTTTTCCCTGCCTGCGATTTTACCAATTATCCAGAAAACTGCAGTTTTTCAGAAAACCCCTCATGTTCATGCATGTAATAATTAATTAACCATGCATCGGTTTAAAACAAATTATATATGTAAAGTGCTTAGAATTTCATCTAGTTTCATAATATGCCATTTTCATCCCATGTTAAGATGCTTAAAATGTTGCTTGTTTAATTTTTGCTGAGATAATATGCTAAAATGCTTTATTTCATAACTAAATAACCGTAGCTCGGAATTAAATGTTCTTTATATGAAAATGGGGTGGGAAAATGCCTAGTTTAACATGGTGCACTTTATTTTCCTGTTTAACAACCTTAAAATATGGTTTAGGGCAGAACAGTACCAAATTCATTTTATGCACATGAGGATTTTTCGGAATTGTTGTTTTGTTGTGCCGGCCTCATTTAAACTTGCTTAGATAGGTAGTTTTATTATGCCTCACCTCTTGCCATGTTTAACAACATTTAATATTGTTTGGTAGCTTAAACGAGATTAAACTAAATATGTCCATGTGGTGTTTTGTCAATATGCAACTCGTTGCATATTGAGCTCCACTTAACTTGTAGTATTGTTTGCTGCACTTTGCCATGCCATGCCTCATTAAACAGGACATGCATCATACTTGATTGTGCATCATGCCATGATTATGCTTGTGTGTTTACCATGTTGTTTGCTTCTTTCCGGTTGTGCTCTTCTCGATAGTTCCTGTTTCGTTGCGATTGTAAGGATTCGTTCGACTACGCTTGGATCGTCTTCGTGGCTTCATCTTCTTCATGGACTCGTTCTTCTTCCTAGCGGGATTTCAGGCAAGATGACCGCTACCCTGGATCTCACTACTATTATTGCTATGCTAGTGGCTTCGTTCTTATCGCTTTGCTGCGCTACCTATCATTTGCTCTTCAAGCCTCCCAAATTGCCATGTCAGTCTCTAACCTTTTCACCCTTCCTAGCAAACCATTGCTTGGCTATGTTACCGCTTTTGCTCAGCCCCTCTTATGGCGTTGTTAGTTGCAGGTGAAGTTTGAAGATTGCCCCATGGTGGACATGATTATGTTGGGATATCACAATATCTCTTATTTAATCAATGCATGTATATATTTGGTAAAGGGTGGAAGACTCGGCCTTATGCCTGGTGTTTTGTTCCACTCTTGCCGCCCTAGTTTCCGTTATACCGGTGTTATGTTCCCGGATTTTGCGTTCCTTATGCGGTTGGGTGATTTATGGGACCCCCTTGACAGTTCGCTTTGAATAAAACTCCTCCAGCAAGGCCCAACTTTGGTTTTACCATTTGCCTCACCTAGCCCTTTTTCCCTTGGGTTTCCGGAGCTCGAGGGTCATCTTTATTTTACCCCCCCTCCCGGGCCAGTTCTCCTCCAAGTGCTGGTCCAAACCAAGCGATGTCCGGCGCCCCCTGGGCAACCAGGGTCTATGCCAACCCGTCGTCTGGCTCATCCGGTGTGCCCTGAGAACGAGATATGTGCAGCTCCTATCAGGATTTGTCGGCACATCCGGGAGGCTTCGCTGGTCTTGTTTTACCATTGTCGAAATGTCTTGTAAACCGGGATTCCGAGTCTGATCGGGTCTTCCTGGGAGAAGGTATATCCTTCGTTGATCGTGAGAGCTTATCATGGGCTAAGTTGGGACACCCCTGCAGGGTATAAACTTTTGAAAACCGCGCCCGCGGTTATGGGCAGATGTGAATTTGTTAATGTCTGGTTGTAGATAACTTGACGCCAGATCCGAATTAAAACGCATCAACCGCGTGTGTAGCCGTGATGGTCTCTTTTCGGCGGAGTCCGGGAAGTGAACACGGTTTTGGGTTATGTTTGACGTAAGTAGGAGTTCAGGATCACTTCTCGATCATTGCTAGCTTCACGACCATTCCGCCTGCTCTCTTCTCGCTCTTATTTGTGTATATTAGCCACCATATATGCTTAGTCGCTGCTGCAACCTCACCACTTTACCCCTTCCTTTCCCTTTAAGCTTTGCTAGTCTTGATACCCATGGTAATGGGATTGCTGGGCTCGTGGCTCACAGATTACTACAACAACAGTTGCAGGTATAGGTTATGCGATGATCCTGACGCGGGAGCGATGTTTACTTGTTTTGGACTTCTTCTTCTGCTTCTTCTTCGATCAGGGGATAGGTTCCAGGTCGGCAGCCTGGGCTAGCAGGGTGGATGTAGTTTGAGTTTCTGTTTGTGTTTCATCCGTAGTCAGATGATGCTCTTATGTATTGTGATGTTGTATTCGTGTGGCATTGTATGCCTCTTGTATGTATTCCCATCTATTATGTAATGTTGATGTAATGATATCCACCTTGCAAAAGCGTCTTCAAGATGCGCTTCTATCCTTGGTGGGACCTTCGAGTTCCTTTAGGATAGGGCCGCATCTTGGGTGTGACAAGTTGGTATCAGAGCCTCGACCGACCCTAGGATCCCCCCTTGAGTGATCGTGTAGTTTGGCCGTTGTTGAGTCTAGAAGAAAACTGTTTTTGGAGTCTAGTTATATCGGAGAGTAGGAATTCTTTTTACTCCTCAGCCCCTTCGTCGCTCTGGTAAGAAATCTTGACATAGGTGTTTTGAATTACTCCTCTTCCCCTTCAAATTTTCTTCAGGATCATGCAGTTGTTTTTTCGATCGTTGTTCCTCAGCTCTTTTCATCCGGTGCATTTCTCGTCAAGTTGACTTGAGCCTCTTCTTCTTTGCCAAGTTCAATCCTCAGTTCACTCTCAACGAAGTTGTTTCTCTGCCCTCAGTTGTCTTCTTTTCCCACCCGCCCACCCCTTTTTCATCTTGGAGTCGGAGTCCGTAATCGAGTATCCATCCTACTCGTGCGAAGTCTTTGCTTTCTTTCCTCAATGATTTCAACCGGTGTTTTCTCTTCAAGTTATTAGTCGGTTCTCCCTTACAAGTTGCCTTTGTTTTTTCCCGCCCTCCCACCCTCTTCTTCCCGGAGCTTGAGTCTCTTTCAACCATCAATTTCATTCGTGTGGAGCCTCTTCAGTCTTCCCTCAATCATCTCAACCGGCGAATTCTCGTCTCGTTTGACATTCTTCATCTCTTTGTCTCCTCCGGTGCATTCAATTCAAGTTTTCGGTTGATCACATTCTTTTCCTTGGATCAAGTGTCCTCCTTGCTCGTTTGCCTCTCGCCATTCAATCATTCTGGAGTTCGGAAGACATCTCAGGAGATTCGTCTGTGTTCCAATTGATTCGAGGTTGTCACCTCATTTAAATATTTCAATCATTCCGGTGCATCATTTCTCTTTTCAACAATCCTTTTCAATGGTGTTTTTCTCTTTAGTGGGCCCTAACCCACAGGTCTTTTCCCAGGGTCTTACCTGACTCTTCTAATTATTCCGGAGACATACCTAATTCTTTTCAAGTGCGACGTAAGAATGAATTTCGTCAGTCAGATGCTTTTCCAAGATCGATTTCAAATCATTTTCATTGTTGGCTCAACCTCTCTCGCTTTTCATTCTTCTGGAGTATCTCAGTAATTTTGGTGGTGTTTTCCGTCGTCATTTGAAGATCGAACAAGAGTTTTTCCTCTAAATCTTGTCTGTTCTCTCGAAGTTTCATGGTTCTAGCTTCATGTTATCCTCGCAATTTATTCCAGTTATCAGATATTCCTTTCTTACCCATCCGGAGTATGTCAGAAGTTGTTTTTCCGTTTCTTTTCACCGGAGGCCATTGTTCCAGAAGAATTCTTTGTCCTCACATTTCAGCTACCGTTATCAAATTATCCCAGCGCTTCGTTCAAATGTTCATTAATCAGCTCGAGTTCTTCCCGTTCTCTTGCATCTAAATCCCCTCAAGCTTATTGGTTCTTCTAATTCTTCCGATGATTATTTCTTTTTCGTCAGTCATTTCCGAATTCTAACGGTGGTTCGTTCAAGATTCTTTTTCTCCTATTACCATATTAATTCATTCGTTCTTTCCAATCCTACCGGTGGTTCATGAAGACCTTCTCAAGTTTGTGATATGTCACTACTCAATTCTTTTTCAACAAGAATAAGTAATATGCAAAATCCATTGTTTGTCATCAATTTAATTTGATGAAGGATAAGCATACAATAAATCTTATTCTTATTTAATCCAAGTGAGTAATCCCTTCCTTCGGAGTTTCTCCTTGATTAATAAATTCTAGTTCTAAGTGTTTTCATCTTTTCTTTTCCGGAGTTCAAATTTCCTCGGCCATGTCGTCGAAACCCCCATCTAAGTCACCACAAGCTTTAATCTTATTCTTTCATCCTTCATTCTATCTCATCATCCTTTTGTCACCGGAGTTCTTCATGGTGGTTCTTCATGATTTAATTCATTCCTCAATTGTTCATCAAGATTCTTATCGAAGGAGCTCAAGTATCTTTCCTTCTTGCTTTTCGAAGTGCAATTAAATCTCTGTATTTGAAGTGGAGTTTTGAATTTCTTTGTTCTTTTAAGCTATCCAATAATTTCTGTTTGTGGCTGGTTATCACCTTATGATCTTGAGATGTAACCTATAAGACCACAACAAGCTTATTCTTTTGTTGTTGATTTTCTCAACAACTCCATTCAACCCTTCCTTCTAAGTTCTTTTCATTCAACTCTTTCAATTCTTTCCGGAGGTTTTGTGTCATGTCTTCATCAATTATCATTCCATCCTCTCAAGCTCGTGTTCTATTCCTCCATGTTTCAACCGGAGTGCTGCCTAAATCCTTTCGGTCTTATTCGTTTCTTATCTCGTTATAACCGGAGTGGTATCATAGTCTATCTGATTCCGTGAGCTTTAGATTCTCGTCATTCTCGTCGTTCCTCTCTTCTTCTCGAGTGCTCTCGATTCTTTGCTTCTTCTCTTGAGTTCTTGGTTCACCTCATCCCTTTTCCCTTCTGTCTCGGTCCTAAGATCTCGGGACGAGATCTCTTGTTAGTGGAGGAGTGTTGTGACGCCCCGAGACCGATGCTCCAGTTGCCTTCCATTTATCTTAGTTGTTGTTGTGTGTTTATTTTTTTGTTTGTTGCATTATCATAATTGTTTTGCATATTTTATTCCTACATGTTTATGCCATGATCATGTTGAGTGCCTTGTCATGTGTTTGCTTCTTGCACCATGCTCATTTCACTTGTTATGTTGCATTGTGCCTCTTGTCATTATATTTTATTGTGACATCTTTGTTTGTTTGCCATGTTCATCTCACTTTGTTATATGTTATATGCTTTGATATGCCTCTTGTCATTTATTTCATCATGATCATCATGTGGGTTGCACTCTTCATTTGGTGTATTGTTGTGTGTGCACCAGTCCTTGTTGTCTCTTCTCTCAAGCCATGCCCATGTATCATCACCTCCTTCTTCCTTCTTATTCCTTTCATTTTTGCTAGTGACATTTTCTCTCCTCCATAAATGTTCATTCTTTCCCTAAAAGTCCTATACATTGCCTACACCCTCTCTGCAAAGTTTCATCCCATTTGGAGTTGTTTTGGTTGGGTTCAAAAATGGCTCAAGTTTGAATTTAATTCAACCTTGGATTATTTTTCTACCTCTTAAAATTGCCAAGTCAATTTATTCAAATCCTGCACAAATTCTGGACTCCAGGAATATTCTCATATCTCTCTCAACCCTCTCCATTATACTTGTGCTTTTCTGTCTTGTTTTCTGTCTGAAGAAAAGAGAAGAAGGGAAGTAGCAGTAGCAACTGAGCAGCCCAGTAGAAGCAGCGCTGCTCCAGCCGAGCCGGCCCAAGTGCCGTGGTGAGCAGCCCCCCTCTGTTGGCCCAGCATGTGTAGATTCGGCCCGATGCGTGTTTTTTTTCCTGCCTGCGATTTTACCAATTATCCAGAAAACTGCAGTTTTTCATAAAACTCCTCATGTTCATGCATGTAATAATTAATTAACCATGCATCGGTTTAAAACAAATTATATATGTAAAGTGCATAGAATTTCATCTAGTTTCATAATACGCCATTTTCATCCCATGTTAAGATGCTTAAGATGTTGCTTGTTTAATTTTTGCTTAGATAATATGCTAAAATGCTTTATTTCATAACTAAATAACCATAGCTCGGAATTAAATGTTCTTTATATGTAAATGGGGTGGAAAAATGCCTAGTTTAACATGGTGCACTTTATTTTCCTGTTTAACAACCTTAAAATATGGTTTAGGGCAGAACAGTACCAAATTCATTTTATGCACATGGGGATTTTTCGGAATTGTTTGTTTTGTTGTTCCGGCCTCATTTAAACTTGCTTAGATAGGTAGTTTTATTATGCCTCACCTCTTGCCATGTTTAACAACATTTAATATTGTTTGGTAGCTTAAACGAGATTAAACTAAATATGTCCATGTGGTGTTTTGTCAATATGCAACTCGTTGCATATTGAGCTCCACTTAACTTGTAGTATTGTTTGTTGCACTTTGCCATGACATGCCTCATTAAACCGGACATGCATCATACTTGATTGTGCATCATGCCATGATTATGCTTGTGTGTTTACCATGTTGTTTGCTTCTTTCTGGTTGTGCTCTTCTCGATAGTTCCTGTTTCGTTGCGATTGTGAGGATTCGTTTGACTACGCTTGGATCATCTTCGTGGCTTCATCTTCTTCATGGACTTGTTCTTCTTCCTAGAGGAATTTCAGGCAAGATGACCGCTACCCTGGATCTCACTACTATCATTGCTATGCTAGTGGATTCATTCTTATCGCTTTGCTGCGCTACCTATCATTTGCTCTTCAAGCCTCCCAAATTGCCATGTCAGCCTCTAACCTTTTCACCCTTCCTAGCAAACCATTGCTTGGCTATGTTACCGCTTTTGCTCAGCCCCTCTTATAGCATTGTTAGTTGCAGGTGAAGTTTGAAGAATGCCCCATGGTGGACAGGAATATGTTGGGATATCACAATATCTCTTATTTAATTAATGCATCTATATATTTGGTAAAGGGTGGAAGACTCGGCCTTATGCCTAGTGTTTTGTTCCACTCTTGCCGCCCTAGTTTCCGTCATACCGGTGTTATGTTCCCGGATTTTGCGTTCCTTACGCGGTTGGGTGATTTATGGGACCCCCTTGACAGTTCGCTTTGAATAAAACTCCTCCAGCAAGGCCCAACTTTGGTTTTACCATTTGCCTCACCTAGCCCTTTTTCCCTTGGGTTTCCCAAGCCCGAGGGTCATCTTTATTTTACCCCCCCCCCTCGGGCCAGTTCTCCTACGAGTGCTGGTCCAAACCGAGCGATGTCCGGTGCCCCCTGGGCAACCAGGGTCTATGCCAACCCATCGTCTGGCTCATCCGGTGTGCCCTGAGAACGAGATATGTGCAGCTCCTATCGGGATTTGTCGGCACATCCGGGAAGCTTTGCTGGTCTTGTTTTACCATTGTTGAAATGTCTTGTAAACCGGGATTCCGAGTCTGATCGGGTCTTCCTGGGAGAAGGTATATCCTTCGTTGATCGTGAGAGCTTATCATGGGCTAAGTTGGGACACCCCTGCAGGGTATAAACTTTCGAAAACCGTGCCCGCGGTTATGGGCAGATGGGAATTTGTTAATGTCCGGTTGTAGATAACTTGACACCAGATCTGAATTAAAACGCATCAACCGCGTGTGTAGCCGTGATGGTCTCTTTTTGGCGGAGTCCGGGAAGTTAACACGGTTTTGGGTTATGTTTGACGTAAGTAGGAGTTCAGGATCACTTCTTGATCATTGCTAGCTTCATGACCGTTCCGCTTGCTCTCTTCTCGCTCTTATTTGCGTATGTTAGCCATCATATATGCTTAGTCGCTGCTGCAACCTCACCACTTTACCCCTTCCTTTCCCTTTAATCTTTGTTAGTCTTGATACCCATGGTAATGGGATTGCTGAGTCCTCGTGGCTCACAGATTACTACAACAACAGTTGCAGGTACAGGTTATGCGATGATCCTGATGCGAGAGCGATGTTTACTTGTTTTGGAGTTCTTCTTCTGCTTCTTCTTCGATCAGGGGATAGGTTCCAAGTCGGCAGCCTGGGCTAGTAGGGTGGATGTTGTTTGAGTTTCTGTTTGTGTTTCATCCGTAGTCGGAGGATGCTCTTATGTATTGTGATGTTGTATTCGTGTGGCATTGTATGCCTCTTGTATGTATCCCCATCTATTATGTAATGTTGATGTAATGATATCCACCTTGCAAAAGCGTCTTCAAGATGCGCTTCTATCCTTGGTGGGACCTTCGAGTTCCTTTAGGATAGGGTCGCATCTTGGGCGTGACATTGTAACAGTAACAACCGAAAAGTAAATAAGTGAAGCACAATATGTGAAAAGCTCGTAGGCATTGGATCAATGATGGATAATATGTCAGATGTGATTCCTCATGTAATAGTTATAACATAGGGTGACACAAAACTAGCTCCAATTCATCAATGTAATGTAGGCATGTATTCCGAATATAGTCATACGTGCTTATGGAAAAGAACTTCCATGACATCTTTTGTCCTACCCTCCCGTGGCAGCGGGGTCCTAGTGGAAACTAAGGGATATTAAGGCCTCCTTTTAATAGAGTATCGGACCAAAGCATTAACAAATAGTGAATACATGAACTCCTCAAACTACGGTCATCACCGAGAAGTATCCCGATTATTGTCACTTTGGGGTTGTCGGATCATAACACATAATAGGTGACTATAGACTTGCAAGATAGGATCAAGAACTCACATATATTCATGAAAATATAATAGGTTTAGATCTGAAATCATGGCATTCCGGCCCTAGTGACAAGCATTAAGCATAGCAAAGTCATAGCTGTTGGGGAACGTAGTAATTTAAAAAAAATTCCTCCGCACACGCAAGATCATGGTGATGCATAGCAACGAGAGGGGAGAGTGTGTCCATGTACCCTCATAGACCGAAAGCGGAAGCGTTATAACAACGCGGTTGATGTAGTCGTACATCTTCACGGCCCGACCGATCAAGCACCGAAACTACGGCACCTCCAAGTTCTAGCACACGTTCAGCTCGATGACGATCCCCGGACTCCAATCCAGCAAAGTGTCGGGGAAGAGTTCCGTCAGCACGACGGCGTGGTGATGATCTTGATGTTCTACCGTCGCAGGGCTTCGCCTAAGCACCGTTACAATATTATCGAGGACTATGGTGGAGGGGGGCACCGCACACGGCTAAGAGATCTCAAGGATCAATTGTTGTTGTGTCTATGGGGTGCCCCCCTGCCCCCGTATATAAAGGAGGAGAGGAGGGGGAGAGGGCAGGCCCCTATGGCGCGCCCTGGAGGAGTCCTACTCCCACCGGGAGTAGGATTCCCCCCCCCCCCTTCCAAGGAGTAGGAGTCAAGGAAGGGGGAGAGGGAAGGGAAGGAAGGAGGGGGCGCAGCCCTTCCCCCTAGTCCAATTCGGACTAGGCCTTGGGGGGGGGGCCTGCCCTAGGCAGCCCCTCTCTCTTTCCCGTATGGCCCAATAAGGCCCAATACTTCTCCCCGGCGAATTCCCGTAACTCTCCGATACTCCGAAAAATACCCGAATCACTCGGAACCTTTCCGAACTCCGAATATAGTCGTCCAATATATCGATCTTTACATCTCGACCATTTCGAGACTCCTCGTCATATCCCCGATCTCATCCGGGACTCCGAACTCCTTCTGTACATCAAAACTCATAAACTCATAATATAACTGTCATCAAAACCTTAAGCGTGCGGACCCTACGGGTTCGAGAACAATGTAGACATGACTGAGACATGTCTCCGGTCAATAACCAATAGCGGAACCTGGATGCTCATATTGGCTCCCACATATTCTACGAAGATCTTTATCGGTCAGACCGCATAACAACATACGTTGTTCCCTTTGTCATCGGTATGTTACTTGCCCGAGATTCGATCGTCGGTATCCAATACCTAGTTCAATCTCGTTACCGGCAAGTCTCTTTACTCGTTATGTAATGCATCATTCCGTAACTAACTCATTAGCTACATTGCTTGCAAGGCTTATAGTGATGTGCATTACCGAGAGGGCCCAGAGATACCTCTCCAACAATCGGAGTGACAAATCCTAATCTCGAAATAAGCCAACCCAACATGTACCTTCGGAGACACCTGTAGAGCTCCTTTATAATCACCCAGTTATGTTGTGATGTTTGGTAGCACACAAAGTGTTCCTCCGGTAAACGGGAGTTGCATAATCTCATAGTCATAGGAACATGTATAAGTCATGAAGAAAGCAATAGGAACATACTAAACGATCAAGTGCTAAGCTAACGGAATGGGTCAAGTCAATCACATCATTCTCCTAATGATGTGATCCCGCTAATCAAATGACAACTCTTTTGTCCATGGCTAGGAAACATAACCATCTTTGATAAACGAGCTAGTCAAGTAGAGGCATACTAGTGACACTATGTTTGTCTATGTATTCATACATGTATTATGTTTCCGGTTAATACAATTCTAGCATGAATAATAAACATTTATCATGAAATAAGGAAATAAATAATAACTTTACTATTGCCTCTAGGGCATATTTCCTTCAGTCTCCCACTTGCACTAGAGTCAATAATCTAGTTCACATCGCCATGTGATTTAACACCAATATTCACATCTGTATGTGATTAATACCCATAGTTCACATCGTCATGTGATCAACACCCATAGGGTTTACTAGAGTCAATAATCTAGTTCACATCGCTATGTGATTAAGACCCAAAGAGTACTAAGGTATGATCATGTTTTTCTCGTGAGAGAAGTTTAGTCAACTGGTCTGTCACATTCAGAGCCGTATGTATTTTGCAAAAACTCTATGTCTACAATGCTCTGCACGGATCTACTCTAGCTAATTGCTCCCACTTTCAATATGTATCCAGATTGAGACTTAGAGTCATCTGGATCGGCGTAAAAGCTTGCATTGATATAACTCTTTACGACGAACTCTTTTATCACCTCCATAATCGAGAAACATCTCCTTAGTCCTCACTAAAGATATTCTTGACCGCTGCCAATGATCTACTCTTAGATCAAAATTGTATTCCTTTGCCAAACTCAGAGCAAGGTATACAATAGGTCTGGTACACAGCATAGCATACTTTATAGAACCTATGACTGAGGCATAGGGAATGACTTTTCATTCTCTTTCTATTTTCTGCCATGGTCTGGTTTTGAGTCTTACTCAACATCACACCTTTGTATCACAGGCAAGAACTCTTTCTTTGACTGTTCCATTTTGAACTACTTCAAAATCTTGTCAAGGTATGTACTCATTGAAAAGTTTTATCAAGTGTCTTGATCTATCTCTATAGATCTTGATGCTCAATGTGTAAGCAGCTAAACCGAGGTCTTTCTTTGAAAAACTCCTTTCAAACACTTCTTTATGCTTTCCAGAAAATTCTACAACATTTCCGATCAACAATATGTCATTCACATATACTTATCAGAAAGGCTGTAGTGCTCCCACTTACTTTCTTGTAAATACAGGCCTTTCCAAAAGTCTGTATAAAACCATATGCTTTGATCAACTCATCAAAGCGTATATTCCAACTTCGAGATGCTTGCACCAGTCCATTGATGGATCGCTGGAGCTTGCACATTTTGTTAGCACCTTTCGGATCGACAAAACCTTCTAGTTGCATCATATACAACTCTTCTTCCAGAAATTCAGGAACACAGTTTTGATATCCATTTGCCAGATTTCATAAAATGTGGCAATTGCTAACATGATTCGGACAGACTTAAGCATCGTTATGAGTGAGAAAATCTCATCATATTCAACACTTTGAACTTGTCGAAAACCTTTCGCAACAAGTCGAGCTTTGTAGATAGTAACACTACTATCAGTGTACGTCTTCCTCTTGAAGATCCATTTATTTAACATGACTTGCTGATCATCAAGTAAGTCAATCAAAGTCCATACTTTGTTCTCATATATGGATCAAATCTCAGATTTTATGGCCTCAAGCCATTTCGCGGAATCTGGGCTCATCATCGCTTCCTCATAGTTCGTAGGTTTATCATGGTCTAGTAACATGACTTCCAGAACATGATTACCGTACCACTCTGGTGCGGATCTTACTCTGGAAGACCTACAAGGTATGGTAGCAACTTGATCTGAAGTTTCATGATCATCATCATTAGCTTCCTCGCTAATTGGTGTAGCAATCACTAGAACTGATTTCTGTGATGAACAACTTTCCAATTTGGGAGAAGGTACAATTACCTCATCAAGTTCTATTTTCCTCCCACTCACTTCTTTCGAGAGAAACTTCTTCTCTAAAAAGGATCAATTTTAGCAACGAATATCTTGCCTTTGGATCTGTGATAGAAGGTCTACCCAATAGTTACCTTTGGGTATTCTATGAAGACGCACTTCTCCGGTTTGGGTTCGAGCTTATCAGGTTGAAACTTTTTCACATAAGCATCACAGCCCCAAAATTTAAGAAACGACAACTTTGGTTTCTTGCCAAACCATAGTTCATAAGGCGTCGTCTCAACGGATTTTGATGGTGCCCTTTTTAAAGTGAATGCAACTGTCTCTAATGCATAACCCCAAAACGATAGTGGTAAATCGGTAACATACATCATAGATCGCACCATATCCAGTAAAGTGCGGTTATGATGTTCGGACACACCATTACGCTGTGGTGTTCCATGTGGCGTGAGCTGTGAAACTATTCCACATTGTTTTATATGAAGGCCAAACTCATAACTCAAATATTCTCCTCCATGATCAGATCGTAGAAACTTTATTTTCTTGTTACGATGATTCTCCACTTCACTCTGAAATTCTTTGAACTTTTCAAATGTTTCAGACTTGTGTTTCATTAAGTAGATATACTCATATCTGCTCAATTCATCTTGTGAAGGTCAGAAAATAACGATACTTGCCACGAGCATCAACACTCATTGGATCTCATACATCAGTATGTATTATTTCCAACAAATCTGTTTCTCGCTCCATTGTTCCGAAGAACGGAGTTTTAGTCATCTTGCCCAAAAGGCACGATTCGCAAGCATCAACTGATTCATAACCAAGTGATTCCAAAAATCCATCTTTATGGATTTTCTTCATGCGCTTTACACCGATATGATCCAAACGGCAGTGCCACAAATAAGTTGCACTATCATTATCAAATGTGCATCTTTTGGCATCAATATTATGAATATGTGTATCATTACGATCGAGATCCAACAAACTATTTTCATTGGGTGTATGACCATCGAAGGTTTTATTCATCTAAACAATTATTCTCTGACTTTAAATGAATAACCATTTTGCAATAAACATGATCAAATCATATTCATGCTCAACGCAAATGCCAAATAACATTTATTTAGGTTCAACACTTATCTCGAAAGTATAGGGAGTGTGCGATGATGATCATATCAATCTTGGAACCACTTCCAACACACATCGTCACTTCACCCTCAACTAGTTTCTGTTTATTCTGTAACTCCTGTTTCGAGTTACTAATCTTTAGCAACCGAACAAGTATCAAATACTCAGGGGCTACTATAAACACTAATAAGGTACACATTAATAACCTGTATATCAAATATACCCTTGTTCACTTTGCCATCCTTCTTATTTACCAAATAATCAAGGCATTTCTGCTTCCAGTGACCATTTCCTTTGCAGTGTAAGCACTCAGTTTCAGGCTTTGGTCCAGCTTTGGGCTTCTTCGCGGGAGTGACAACTTGCTTGCCATTCTTCTTGAAGTTCCCTTTCTTTCCCTTTGCCCTTTTCTTGAAACTAGTGGTCTTGTCAATCATCAACACTTGATGCTCTTTTCTTGATTTCTACCTTCGTCGATTTCAGCATCACGAAGAGCTCGGGAATCGTTTTCGTCATCCCTTGCATTATAGTTCATCACGAAGTTCCAATAACTTGATGATGGTGACTAGAGAACTCTGCCAATCACTATCTTATCTGGAAGATTAACTCCCACTTGATTCAAGCGATTGTAGTACTCAGACAATCTAAGTACTTGCTCACTAGTTGAGCAATTCTCCTCCATCTTTTAGGAGAAGTATTTGTCAAAGGTCTCATATCTCTTGACACGGGCATGAGTCTGAAATACCAATTTCATCTCTTGAAACATCTTATATGTTCCATGACGTTTCAAAAACGTTTTTGTAGTCCCGGTTCTAAGCCATAAAGCATGGTGCACAAAACTATCAAGTAGTCATCATATTGAGCTAGCCAAATGTTCATAACGTCTGCACTTGCTCCTGCAATAGGTCTGTCACCTAGCGGTGCATCAAGGACATAATTCTTCTGTGCAGAAATGAGGATAAACCTCAGATCACGGACCAAGTCCGCATCATTGCTACTAACATCTTTTCAACTTAGTTTTTCTCTAGGAACACATAAAAAACATAGGGAAGCAAAATCATAGGGAAGCAACAACGCGGGCTATTGATCTACAACATAATTTGCAAAATACTACCAGGACTAAGTTCATGATAAACTAAAGTTAAATTAATCATATTACTTAAGAACTCCCACTTAGACAGACATCTCTCTAGTCATCTAAGTGATCACGTGATCCAAATAAACTAAACCATGTCCGATCATCACGTGAGATGGAGTAGTTTCAATGGTGAACATCACTATGTTGATCATATCTACTATATGATTCACGTTCGACCTTTCGGTCTCCGTGTTCCGAGGACATATCTGTATATGCTAGGCTCGTCAAGTTTAACCTGAGTATTCCGCGTGTGCAACTGTTTTGCACCCGTTGTATTTGAACATAGAGCCTATCACACCCGATCATCACGTGGTGTCTCGGCACGAAGAACTTTCGCAATGGTGCATACTCAGGGAGAACACTTCTTGATAATTTAGTGAGAGATCATCTTAAAATGCTACCGTCAATCAAAGCAAGATAAGATGCATAAAAGATAAACATCACATGCAATCAATATAAGTGATATGATATGGCCATCAACATCTTGTGCTTGTGATCTCCATCTCCGAAGCACCGTCATGATCACCATCGCCACCGACGCGACACCTTGATCTCCATCGTAGCATCATTGTTGTTACGCCATCTATTGCTTCTATGACTATCGCTACCGCTTAGTGATAAAGTAAAGCAATTACAGGGCGTTTGCATTTCATACAATAAAGCGACAACCATATGGCTCCTTCCAGTTGCCGATAACTTCGGTTACAAAACATGATCATCTCATACAATAAAATATAGCATCACGTCTTGACCATATCACATCACAACATGCCCTGCAAAAACAAGTTAGACGTCCTCTACTTTGTTGTTGCAAGTTTTACGTGGCTGCTACGGACTGAGTAAGCATTCTTACCTACGCATCAAAAACCACAATGATAGTTTGTCAAGTTGGTGCTGTTTTAACCTTCGCAAGGACCGGGCGTAGCCACACTCGGTTCAACTAAAGTTGGAGAAACTGACACCCGCCAACCACCTGTGTGCAAAGCACGTCGGTAGAACCAGTCTCGCGTAAGCGTACGCGTAATGTTGGTCCGGGCCGCTTCATCCAACAATACCGCCGAACCAAAGTATGACATGCTGGTAAGCAGTATGACTTATATCGCCCACAACTCACTTGTGTTCTACTCGTGCATATAACATCAACGCATAAAACCTAGGCTCGGATGCCACTGTTGGGGAATGTAGTAATTTCAAAAAAAATCCTACGCACAGGCAAGATCATGGTGATGCATAGCAACGAGAGGGGAGAGTGTGTCCACGTACCCTCGTAGACCGAAAGCGGAAGCGTTATAACAACGCGGTTGATGTAGTCGTACGTCTTCACGGCCCGACCAATCAAGCACCGAAACTACGACACCTCTGAGTTCTAGCACACATTCAGCTCGATAACGATCCCCGGACTCTGATCCAGCAAAGTGTCGGGGAAGAGTTCCGTCAGCACGACGGCGTGGTGACGATCTTGATGTTCTACCGTCGTAGGGCTTCGCCTAAGCACCGCTACAATATTATCGAGGACTATGGTGGAGGGGGGCACCACACACGGCTAAGAGATCTCAAGGATCAATTGTTGTGTCTATGGGGTGCCCCCCTGCCCCCGTATATAAAGGAGGAGAGGAGGGGGAGAGGGTCGGCCCCTATGGCGCGCCCTGGAGGAGTCCTACTCCCACCAGGAGTAGGATTCCCCCCTTCCAAGGAGTAGGAGTCAAGGAAGGGGGAGAGGGAAGGGAAGGAAGGAGGGGGCGCAGCCCTTCCCCCTAGTACAATTCAGACTAGGCCTTCGGGGGGGGGGGCCTGCCCTAGGCAGCCCCTCTCTCTTTCCCGTATGGCCCAATAAGGCCCAATACTTCTCCCCGGCGAATTCCCGTAACTCTCCGGTACTCCGAAAAATACCCGAATCACTCGGAACCTTTCCGAACTCCGAATATAGTCGTCCAATATATCGATATTTACGTCTCGACCATTTCGAGACTCCTCGTCATATCCCCGATCTCGTCCGGGATTCCGAACTCCTTCGGTACATCAAAACTCATAAACTCATAATATAACTGTCATCAAAACCTTAAGCGTGCGGACCCTACGGGTTCGAGAACAATGTAGACATGACCGAGACATGTCTCCGGTCAATAACCAATAGCGGAACCTCGATGCTCATATTGGCTCCCACATATTCTACGAAGATCTTTATCGGCCAGACCGCATAACAACATACGTTGTTCCCTTTGTCATCGGTATGTTACTTGCCCGAGATTCGATCGTCGGTATCCAATACCTAGTTCAATCTCGTTACCGGAAAGTCTCTTTACTCGTTATGTAATGCATCATTCCGTAACTAACTCATTAGCTACATTGCTTGCAAGGCTTATAGTGATGTGCATTACCGAGAGGGCCCAGAGATACCTCTCCGACAATCGGAGTGACAAATCTTAATCTCGAAATAAGCCAACCCAACATGTACCTTCGGAGACACCTGTAGAGCTTCTTTATAATCACCCAGTTACGTTGTGACGTTTGGTAGCACACAAAGTGTTCCTCCGGTAAACAGGAGTTGCATAATCTCATAGTCATAGGAACATGTATAAGTCATGAAGAAAGCAATAGGAACATACTAAACGATCAAGTGCTAAGCTAACGGAATGGGTCAAGTCAATCACATCATTCTCCTAATGATGTGATCCCGTTAATCAAATGAAAACTCTTTTGTCCATGGCTAGGAAACATAACCATCTTTGATAAACGAGCTAGTCAAGTAGAGGCATACTAGTGACACTATGTTTGTCTATGTATTCACACATGTATTATGTTTCCGGTTAATACAATTCTAGCATGAATAATAAACATTTATCATGAAATAAGGAAATAAATAATAACTTTATTATTGCCTCTAGGGCATATTTCCTTCAATAGCAATATCAATCTCAAAACATAGTGGATACTAGGGATCAAACCCTAAAAAAACTAACTCGATTACATGGTAAATCTCATCCAACCCATCACTGTCCAGCAAGCCTACGATGGAATTACTCACGCACGGCGGTGACCATCATGAAATTGGTGATGGAGGATGGTTGATGATGACGATGGTGACGAATCCCCCTCTCCAGAGCCCCGAATGGACTCGAGATCAGCCCTCCCGAGAGAGATTAGGGCTTGGCGGCGGCTCCGTGTCGTAAAGAACGATGAAACTTTCTCTCTGATTTTTTTCTCCGGAAATGGAATATGTGGAGTTGGAGTTGAGGTTGGTGGAGCATCAGGGGGGCCCATGAAACATGGGGGGCGCGCCTGGGCCCCCTGACCTTGATTCTTTCTCCAGTATTTTCTATATTCCAAAAGTTATCTCCATGGATTTTTAGGTCATTCCGAGAACTTTTGTTTTCTACACAATAAACAACACCATGGCAGTTCTGCTGAAAACAACATCAGTCCAGGTTAGTTTCATTCAAATAATGCAAGTTAGAGTCCAAAACAAGGGCAAAAGTGTTTGGAAAAGTAGATACGATGGAGACGTATCACCACCCTCGAAGCGGGCACGGCGGCGTGGTGGCTGATCGCAGCCACCGCTGGAGGAGCCGTCGCCGGAGGAGGAGCCGCTGAAGCTCGACGGGATGCCGTCGCCGCCAGGGGCTGGTTCGCCTTCACCCTCGTTGCGGTCATCGCCAAGGCCGAGCACCTCGTCGCCGTCATCGTCTTCAAGGCAGCACACAACACGTCGGCCATCTTGTCCGAACACCCTCACGTAGAGGGGCGCGTTGCCATCGAACTTGAAGTGGAGGGTGCACCGCCGGCCCAGGCCACGCGCGCGGGCAAATGTCTGCCAGCTCCGGGCCAAGGCCATGTTCCTGGCGACGGAGATCTCCACCATGACCCAGGAGGCCCTGCTGCAGCAGCCGTCCGCCTGCAGCCAGATCCCACCAGGGCCAGCGGCCGTCAGTTCGCCGACGAAGAAGCGAGGGAGTTGGAGCCAGTTGCCGGCCGGGTTGTCCGACCACACAACAAACTCCGGCAGCACCTCTACTAAATGGAAGCACGGTCGGGGAGGCCGCGCAGCCACGACACGCCTTCCTCCATCGATTGGGCTGCCTCGATATGGGCGGCCACCACCACGCGAAGGGCCACCACCGCGACCACGAGGAGCCGTGACGGGAGTCGCGAGATGCTTGCGGGGACAACGACAGCCGCGCTTGGGCGGAGGAGAGCCAGACCCTTCCTGGCGAGCCTTCCCTTTTTCCGCGGCCGAGAACCTCTTCAAGGGCGCCATGGGACGCTGCAAGCAGCCAGAGCAAGGAGGGAGAAGAAGCAGGCGGAGCAAGAAGAGATGAACAACGAGGGCTTTCACCCCTCCCCATTTATAGCCCAAAGAAGGCCAACCGTCGGCCTCCACGATTACAGGTAATGATGACTCTTTTTGCATGTAGCAGGGACTCGTCAAATCGGGCAGTTGCCGAGGCAGCGTGGGAAAGCGGAGACGCCCACGTCCAATCAACCGCCACGTGGCGACCAAGGCCGCGGGCTGTTGGGGCCCGCGGCGCTCCGCACTTGCCCTTGGGCTTCGCCTCTAAGCCAAGTCCGAGCGCGCCTTGGGCCCGGGGGCTACTGTCGGCGTTCTGGGAATGGGGGTCCCCAGACTTGCCTGCCTGCGGCCTGCAGTGTGGCTCACCAGTGGCCCAGTATGGCCCGTCTTCATCAACAAACGTTCAAGACCCTCGCGAGGGGCCAAGCCTCGCGGGGCGGACGACACAAGGCCTACTCAGGGGTGGCCTCGCCAGGCAGGCTCGCGAGGAGGCGGAGAGATCAAGGCAAGGGGTACCTCACAAGGTGCTCATGGCGCAAGCCATGACGATCAAGACCAGGCGGGCGCCAGGCGGGTGTCGGTGTCAAAACCAGCGGATCTCGGGTAGGGGGTCCCGAACTGTGCGTCTAAGGCTAATGGTAATAGGAGACTGGGGACACGATGTTTACCCAGGTTCGGGCCCTCTCGATGGAGGTAATACCCTACTTCCTGCTTGATTGATCTTGATGATATGAGTATTACAAGAGTTGATCTACCACGAGATCAGAGAGGTTAAACCCTAGAAGCTAGCCTATGGTATGATTGTTGATATATGTCGTACGGACTAAACCCTCCAGTTTATATAGACACCGGAGGGGGCTAGGGTTACACAGAGTCAGTTTACAGAGAAGGAGATCTACATCTGAATCGCCAAGCTTGCCTTCCACACCAAGGAGAGTCCCATACGGACACGGGACGAAGTCTTCTGTCTTGTATATTCATAGTCCAACAGTTCGACCAAAGTATATAGTCCGGCAGTCCGGATACCCCCTTATCCAGGACTTCCTCAATAGCCCCTGGACCAGGCTTCAATGACGATGAGTCCGACATGTAGATTGTCTTCGACATTGTGAGGCGGGTTCCATCTCCGAATACTCCAAGATAAATTGCGAACACAAGGACCGTGTCCGGCTCTGCAAGATAACATTCCATATACCACCATAGAGAGAATAATAATAATCCACGAATCTAATCTGCTGACAATTCTTCAAAAAGTGACATCACGCCAAGGTCCGGTTTTTACTCGAACCGTTTTCTACAACCCGCTTCCGCACACATCGCGAGGCGGTTTCTTTGGCACGTCTTGTCAAAGTAGAGATCGTGTCCCCTTTTCACGGGATCTCCATCAATGCGGGTATGGGTAACCCAACCAGCACCAGTAATCGAGGCACCTGGAAAAATAAGAGATTTCAATAGGCAAGTGGGGAGGCACGCATTCACATCGCCTTTATAAAGGGGCAGAAACCTCCCATTTTCACCCACGCCTTCTTCTTCCTTCGCTCATCCGTTCTCGCACCCTCGAGCTCCAGTGCCCAAGTTCTCACCTTCTCCATAAGACTGCAGCATGTCCAGAGCGGGAGGCAAGTGGATGGCCTCCTCTGTCACAGAGGAGAACATTACCAAGCTTCGGGAAGCCGGATACCTGCCGCAATATCGCGCACAGGCTTCCAACAGAGGGACAGATTACCCCTACACCGAAGTCTCGGGAGAGAGTGGTATTTCTCCCTCATTTCGTCCATGGACTAGGGTTTCCACTCCACCCTTTCGTATGTGGGCTCATGTACTACTACGGGCTAGATTTTCACGATCTGGCTCCGAATCTCGTCCTCAACATCTCGGCGTTCATCGTCGTGTGCGAGGCCTTCCTCCACATCAAGCCTCACTTCGGCCTGTGGTTGAAAATCTTCTGCATGAAGCCGAAGATCGTGAGCGGCCAACAGGTGGAGTGCGGAGGTGCCATGGTGGGCAAAATGCCCAATGTCATATGGCTCGATGGCTCCTTTGTGGAGTCCATAAAGGGGTGGCAATCAGGGTGGTTCTACATCACCGAGCCGCGTGACGCCAACTGGGTGGCGGCCCCCAAATTCAGATCCGGAATCCCCACGCGGCTCACCTCTTGGGAGAAGAAGGGCCTGGCCTGGGGCGAACCCATGGAGCTAGCCGGACTCGAGACCTGCCTCAGAAGTATGAGGGACAGGAAGATCAAGCTTGTCAACATGGTCCAGGTTATGCTCATTCGCCGGATTCTCCCGTGTCAAAGACGGGCATTTGATATGTGGGAGTTCGACCCGGCCGAACACCAAATGCTGCTAGAGCTCTTCGACACAATGCACAAAGAAATCTGGAAGGTTCTGTTCAAGACTAGTGAAGTCCCTCCTCCCCTTTCCGAGGACCGGGGGCTCAGTGCAACGCGCCTTGCCAGTCTGGTAAGTCCCTTGACTATTTACGAGACCTTCCCTTAGTACTTTTGTGGAAGGATTTTTAAGTCACCTTGCTGACCGAACAGGAGTGGGTGGAGACGGCAGAGCGAATCGACTGTCCGACTCCACTGCCAGACCCAGTAAGCGTACTCCTAGCGGAGATGCTGGTTCCGGCGCCTTACAAAGTGCCAGAGAAAAAGGCCGAAAAGAAGGCCACGGGGACCCGAAGGGGTCTTCGGCATGAGGCCACACTCGACGCCTCGCTAGAAGATGACGAGGCGCACTCCTCCCATGAAGGGGAGGAGAGGAAGAAGAAGAAGAAGAAGAAGAAGAAGAAGAAGGCCGCCTCAACTAAGGGGGGCGAAGGGTCTAAGAAGGCGACCACAGGGACCAGAAAAGGTTACCGGCGCAGGGCCGTGATAGAGTCGTCATCT
>NC_041393.1:609741398-609757207 GCF_002162155.2 Triticum dicoccoides | reverse complement strand
CGGGGGAGAACATGAAGAAATGCCTCCTCCCCGCGCTAGGGAGGATAAGAAAAGGAAGGCTGCCCCGTGGGGGAGGCCGGGACGCCGAAGAAGGGCAAGGCGTCCCTTCCAGATCAATCCACTACTGCCGCTTTTAGTGACGAGGAGTGGCTGCCCAGGGGCAAACCCCGGGCGAGGTCGTAAGTATCCGCATTCCATAATATTTTTCGTACGACTTTCGACCTCATGGTTTGTAATGACGCGAACATGTATATGCAGTCCGGCCGGGTCCGATCTCGAGGAGTCCTCTTCGGAGGAGTCTCTGAATGAGTCAGAGATGAATTTGCTCCCGACGGTGACCTCTCCACGACCTATGGATGACACTGGAGGTGTTGTCCAGGAGGATGCCAGAGCAGGAGGCGACGGTTTCGGAGACGCCCCAAGGCAAAATCTCGGGCGCCGAACACATGGGGGATGAGAACCCCATGGATTATGCTGACGGGAGCCATAGCAAGTCTGGCTCTCGGTCGGTTACTGCGCCGGAGCCTACAAAGGTTCCGGATTCCGGTAAACAGTCCCTCGGGAAGGAGGGCGAGCCGGCCGTGCCGATGACCTCCGCCCAGCCGGAGGCACCGGATAATTTGTTGGAAGTGCTTCGAGGCGCTTCCATCGAGGATGAACACCGTACACTTATGGGTATGGTGATTGAGAAGGTTCGGTCTGCCAAGAGCGGATTGACCGAAGCCTGCACCAGCCTGCTAACAGGCTTTGAGGTAAAGAAAGTGTGAGGAAATATCACGCGATAGATAGTAGCCCCTGATGCTCTGGTTGGTGTTCGGAAAGAAAAGCCAAACAGAGGGTCAACTAAAAAACCGCAGGAAGCTAATAGTATTTGTCTATATGAATCAAACAAGCACTGCTGCTGACCGCCGCTGCACGCACGACCGAGGTCGCCGGACTCAAGCACGAACTGGGGTAGGCCAAAGAAGAGCTCAACCTCATGAAGAAGCAGCTCGAGGCGAACATAGGTGAGAAAAAACCCCGTCCATATGTCACATAGAGGATAAAAAGTTGGTGATGCTAAGAAAAAGCATCATGGCTTTTGATAGGGACCGCGACCGAAGTGGCGGCCCTGAAGGAAGCGTTGTCCGCGGCCGAAGCCAAGGCGGATACTGAGCGCACCGAGCAAGAGAAGCAAGATGCTCGGGTGGGAGAGGTACAGCAGGAGCTCCAGGAGCTCGGCCCGAAGTTCGGCTCCCTAGAGCATGACTACAAGACGCAAGCATCTGAGCTTGCAAAGGCCCTCCAGAGCGCGGCCGACGCCAAGGCCGAAGCCCAAAAGGCCCTTTAGGAAATCCAGGCGGCCAAGAAGATAGCGGAGGGTAAGGCATTCTTTACGCAAAGCAAGCATGTGGAGGAGTCATTTCTTTTACTTACACGAATCCGGAGCTCTCTAGGGGAATTCGCAGATCTGCCACGCAGCATTTCGAATGCTGCGGAGTTCTATCGCGCTGAAGAGGGGAGCTCTACGGAGAAGTTGTTCTGGTCCCAATATACTGGGGCCGAACACCCGATGCCTCTGAGTGACCAACTGAAGCAGCTTGTCGAACTCCACAATGCGGCCGAACAGGCCATGGGGGACCTCATAGTCCGGATGTGGCCTGGCGAGCCCCTGCCCAGTAGCTACTTTGGCCTGGTGAAGCGGATGGTGCATGCCTGTCCACGGCAAGAAGTTATCAAGTAGTCCGCATGTATTGAAGGTGCCCGACGGGCCTTTGCCCGCGCGAAGGTGCATTGGGGCAAGCTGGACGCTGAGAAGCTCGTGAAGGATGGACCCCCAGAGGGCAAGGAGCATCGTTGCCCCGAGAAATATTATGATGGCGTTATGAAAGGCGCTCGTCTTGTGGCGAATGAATGTCCTAAGAACATAAATTTTGAGTGAATGTACTCATGTCGTCCGTGTAATATGAGAACGGGTTTATTTTTGCTATGCAACACTTTGTTTGATTTAAAATATTACCTTCTCTGCGGTCGTTTATCAAAATCTGAAAGTAGACAGTCGTCGGCTTCCGCCCCCTTGTAACTAGTACTAGGGTGTTCGTGGAGACCCAAACACTCTTTATCCAAAGTTTTGGTCCTTTAAGAAGGTGTTTGGCGCAATGAACAAGGCAATCGGACTATTCGGCTTTATAACTCTCACTTGACCATAGAGGTCTACAATTTTAAATTTCGGCGAAGCCCCTAGTATTCGGAAAGCCGAACTAGGGCGTCATACACGCCTAAATCGGACGAAGCCGATTCCTCGCCTTAAGCCGAAAAAATCTTTAGGGATTTTGGTACCTCGCAAACAGCGACCAGCTCTCGCCGCATCATGACGGTTAGTTTTCGGCTTTCTCTACTGAGGTGCTCGTCCGGAAGAACCGGGACACAATCGCAGTAGTTCTCCCTGCGCTACCTTAGCCGATATAACGGAACATAAGGTACCAAAACAAGGGAGCCGGGCTAACCCAACTATTGACCCAAGATATGATTCGGAGCTGATGCATATAATGCTATAAGTTTGGGGTGCCGCACTATTGAAAGTGTTCGGACTTTTCTTGCCATAGTATGGGGCCCGATAAGAAGCCCCTGGCAAACTGACCGTACCAAAACGTACGGATGCAATATTAAATAAATGTTCAACAGAAAATATGAGGATAGTAATAAGAAGCTGACGCTACGTACTACTTCCAATTTATTTGGACAATACGGTAAGACGTAGGTGTACAATTGATGCATTAAGCAGAAAAAAATAGGACTATTTGACATGTCCTATCCAAGGGCAGGCTACATGCGGGTATGTAAGGACAGGTATAACGATCATTGGAGAAGACCACCTGAGTATTCCCTTGTGTGCAAAAGCCTCTTGCCTCCTTGGTGCCCCCTCCATAATGAGTCCGGTTATCCGATCTCTTCTGAAGGGGCTGCCCAAAAGTGGGGTCCTGAAAAATAAAAAAAGGTATGCTGGCCTCCTGGCGGCTGAACCGCACTCTGGCCGCATTGTCATCTCGCCTCCACCTATGCCCATGTTATTTTGAGCGCATAATTGTGCACGCGTGGTATGAACGCTGCTTGAGTGGGGCTGGGGTGGAGTCCGGATTGCTAATCGAGCTCCTGGCGTGCCTGACTGTCCTGTTGCGGGGTACTCCGGACTCGCTTGACGGTGTTCGGAGATGTCGTTGCCGGATTGGCTGTTTGTCGGAGGAGGCTGCTTTGTACTTCTGCCATGAGGGTCGCACTGTGTTCTTCCGTACAGAGGGAGCGGTCCGTATTTCCATTTATTATGACCCCGCGAGGTCCTGGCATCTTGAGCTTGAGGTATGCATAGTGCGGTACCGCGTTGAAACGAGCGAACGCGGTTCGTCCAAGTTGTGCGTGATAGACACTATAGAAAGGGACGATATCGAAGATTAACTCCTCGCTTCGGAAGTTATCCGGAGATCCGAAGACCACTTCCAGTGTTATTGAGCCCGTGCATCGGGCCTCTACCCCTGGAATTACACCTTTGAAGGTGGTTTTGGTGGGTTTGATCCGTGACGGATCGATGCCCATTTTGTGCACTGTATCCTGATAGAGCAGGTTCAGGCTGCTGCCACCGTCCATGAGGACTCGCGTGAGGTGGAATCCATTGATGATTGGGTCAAGGACCAATGCGACTGAGCCGCCGTGACGGATGCTAGTGGGATGGTCCCTACGATCAAAGGTGATCGGGCAGAATGACCATGGGTTGAATTTTGGGGCGACGAGCTCCATCTCATAGACGTCCCTAAGTGCACGCTTTCGCTCCCACTTGGGGATGTGAGTGGCATAAATCATATTCACCGTTTTGACCTAGGGGGGGATTTCTTCTGTCCTCCAATGTTCGGAAGCCGGGGCTCCTCGTCATCATCGCTGTGCAGCCCCTTGTCCTTGTTCTCGGCATTTATCTTGCCGGCCTGTTTGAACACCCAGCAATCTCTGTTAGTGTGATTGGCTGGTTTGTCGGGGGTGCCGTGGATCTGGCACGAGCGGTCGAGTATGCGGTCCAGACTGGACGATCCCAGATTGTTTCTTTTGAATGGCTTCTTCCGCTGACCGGATTTGGAGTTGCTGAATCCGGCATTGACTGTCGTATCCTCCGTATTGTCGCCATTATTTCGACGCTTGTGTCTGTTGCGTCTTGGCTTTCCGTTACTGTCATGGATGTCTGAAGTACCGGGGTTTCTAGGCGCGGTGTTGCTGCAAGCCAGCCAACTGTCCTCACCCGCGCAAAAGCGGGTCATTAGTGTCGTGAGGGCCGCCATGGTCTTCGGTTTTTCTTGGCCGAGGTGTCGGGCAAGCCACTCGTCACGAATATTATGCTTAAAGGCCGCCAGGGCCTCAACGTCTGGACAGTCGACAATTTGGTTCTTTTTAGTGAGAAACCGAGTCCAGAAGTTCCTGACTGACTCTCCGGGCTGTTGGGTAATGTGACTTAAGTCATCAGCATCCGGTGGTCGCACATAGGTGCCCCGGAAGTTATCGAGGAATGCGTCCTCAAGATTTTCCCAACTGCCAATGGAGTTTGCTGGCAGGCTATTCAGCCAGTGTCTAGCTGGCCCTTTAAGCTTTAGTGGGAGATACTTGATGGCATGTAGGTCATCACCGCGGGCCATGTGAATGTGGAGAAGAAAATCCTCGATCCACACCGCGGGGTCTGTTGTGCCATCGTATGACTCGATGTTGACGGGTTTAAACCCTTCTAGGAATTCATGTTCAATTACTTCATCAGTGAAGCAGAGGGGGTGTGCGGTGCCTCTGTGTCGGGCTATGTTGCGGCGTATTCTGATTGGGTCTGGTCGGTAATGTCCGGCCTGGTCGGATTTATCAGCATTGTATCTGGCATGACGATCGGTTTCATGAGCTATGGCGCGCCCCCGTGATCCGTAGATCGATCTTGGTTGTCCTGCATTGTTTTCCAATATGTCTCACAGGTCCTGCGTATTCCGCCGGGCCATGGTGAACCGGCGTGGGGGTGCGGGCTGGTGTCCGGCCTGAAATGTCATTTTATCCCGGCCGCGTGGTGGCCGGTCAGCCTCGTCTTGTGCTGGAAGTTCAGGCTCTTCGGCCTCTTCGTCTAACGGTTTATGTTTTGGGTATCCCCTGCTCGGGGGCTCGAGTCTGTATTCCTCGGCCGCCAGGACTTCGGTCCATCTGTCTGCGAGCAGGTCTTGGTCAGCTTGGAGCTACTTCTTCTTCTTCTTTAGGCTTCGTGCAGTGGCTATAAGCCTGCGCTTGAAGCGCTCCTGCTCTATGGGATCCTCTGGTACGCCGAATTCATCGTCACCGAGGCTCACCTCGTCTTCGGAGGGAGGCATATAGTTATCGTCCTCCAAGTATCCGTCCGTCGCCTGTTCATCTGGGCTAGCCAGCCCGTGTTCCTGCTCAGCTTGCTCGAAGGTGGGTTGATCAGGATCGTATTCCTCTTCGGCACCATCTGGATTTTCTTCTCTAGTGCCGGTATTGATGTGGCGAGGCTTGGAGCGGCGCCGATGACGCCCGTGTTTTGCTTTCTTCCCCGAGGGGTTATCTTCCGTTGCCTCATCGCCATTGGTTTCTTTGGGAGTATCCACCATGTATATGTCATATGAAAAGGTGGCAGTCCAGCGCCCTGTGGGCGGTGGTTCCTGTTCTTCTCCTGCATCGTCGTCTATATCATCGATGTCTTCGGAGTTGAAGTTAAGCACGTCGGTCAAGTCATCGACCGTGGCTATTAAGTGGGTGGTGGGTGGGAAACGAATTTCTTTGTTGCCAGCTTCCCACTCGAGCCGGACATAGTTCGGCCAGGAGTCTCCTGACAGAGAGAGAGACCTTAAAGAATCTAGCACGTCTCCGAAGGGTGAGTGCTGAAAGATATCCGCGGCGGTGAACTCCATGACTGGAGCCCAGTTAGATTCAATGGGCACGAGTGCGCGCGGTCCGAAACACACTGCCGGAGATGAGTCCGGGGGTCCGGAGACACAGATCCTTTTAGGAGAGGAGTCTGTGTTCGGCTCCAACGCCGAGGAGTGTGCGGCCTCCGGGGCGGGGTCCATCCACCCGTCCTTGGAAGGCACGACCCGCTCTGGAGCGAAGTCCGGATCGGTAGCAGGTGCGATGTTCCGAATACTGTCTGACTGCCGATCTAGGTCGTGCACGTCGTGATTGTTTGGCGCTCCTGACACAGGTCCGAATCCGTCGAAGATCAAGTCTCCGCGGATGTCGGCGGTGTAGTTTAGGTTTCCAAACCTGACCTGATGGCCGGGAGCGTAGCTATCGATCTGCTCCAGATGGCCAAGCGAATTGGCCCGCAGTGCGAAGACGCCAAACACGAAGATCTGTCCGTGGAGAAAATTCTCGCCCAGGACAGCGTGGCTGAAGGATGGATGAGCCATCTAGCCTTGTGGCGACGACACAGAGGAACTCTCAATGAAAGCACCAATGTCGGTGTCAAAACCGGCGGATCTCGGGTAGGGGGTCCTGAACTGTGCGTCTAAGGCTAATGGTAACATGAGACTGGGGACACGATGTTTACCCAGGTTCGGGCCCTCTTGATGGAGGTAATACCCTACTTCCTGATTGATTGATCTTGATGATATGAGTATTACAAGAGTTGATCTACCACGAGATCAGAGAGGCTAAACCCTAGAAGCTAGCCTATGGTATGATTATTGATATATGTCCTACGGACTAAACCCTCCGGTTTATATAGACACCGGAGGGGGCTAGGGTTACACAAAGTCGGTTTACAGAGAAGGAGATCTACATCCGAATCGCCAAGCTTGCCTTCCACGCCAAGGAGAGTCCCATCCGGACATGGGACGAAGTCTTCTGTCTTGTATATTCATAGTCCAACAGTCCGGCCAAAGTATATAGTCCGGCAGTCCGGATACCCCCTTATCCAGGACTCCCTCAGCGGGCGCCAGCCTACGCAGTGTCCTCGTTTCCTCTTTGGTGCAAAGAGGGCAAGCGTAGGCGCGGAGTACCGAGGCATCAAGCAAATGTTTCCATATTGGTGCAACGAGACCAAGACGAGCAGGACGGCAGGACGGAGGTCACCGTGGAGCCCGAGACGGCGTCATCACCAGTGCCTTTGGCAGTTGAAGACCACCTTTAGTCAGGATAGCTTGTACTAGTTGTCCCCTTACAAAATGGTCGTTGTTGGCTTATTTGGGAAGAGGATCAGGGCCTCTATAAATAGAGATAGCCACCACAGTAGGACGGGATCGAATCCTTCCCAAGCAGAACACCTCACCACCGCAAGAACACCCCTCGCGAGGCTGTTCTTCCTCTGTATTGTTCAGCATCAGCCCAAGAGGCAATCCACCACCACACACTAGAGTAGGATATTACACCACAACGGTGGCCCAAACTAGTATAAACCATACGTCTCTTGTGTTGTTCATCGTGCTAGCTTAGAATCGCGAAGAGGTTTTGGGGCGTGGATCGGTAGGGAGAAGATCTTCGTGCGCACCACAGAGTTCGAACCTTAAGGGTTTTGTCGGAACCCGATATCTGACAGCTCCGGATCAGAATGGGTCGAAAGCGAACAGAAAATGGACGACGGTTTGTTTGCAGCCGCGCGTTGGAAGGCATGCTTTGTTCGTTTACCCCCAAACGAACGCGAATGGACATGATGGGGGTCGCGTGTTGGAGTTGGCGTGAGAGAAAAAAATCGGTAGGAGGAACCCTCCAGCGAATGTTTCACGCTTCCCCGGTCGTTTTCTACGGTGAGGGTTCAGCACAACCACTTAACTGAATTTTTTTTTTTGCAAAAAAGAATGCCATCAACAACAAAGCTTTAATTTATGAAAAAGGCATAGTAATGTAAATTTACAATTTTCACGATCTAAGTTTTAATTTTTTTTTGCCATGCTATAATATATAAAACTGCCATCCTATAATTTGTAAAATTTACAATCGTATCTCAAAAATAAATGTATTGTGTTTTCTAGAAAATAAAACAGAGAAAAAAATTACACACAAATTTGCCATGGGTGTACATAATAAAACTACAAAACAAAAATTGTCATGCTCTAAAGTAACAAAAACTCGTCGTGCTCTGAACACCACTCTAAAAGTAACAAAATATTGTAATGCTCTAACCAGCTCTAAAATAACAAAAAATGCCATGGTTTAAAACAATTTAAATTGTCGTGCTACCTACAATAAAATTATCATGGTACAATTAATAAAATTGCCAGGTCTTACTGAAAAAATTGTCATGATCTAAAGTAATGAAATTGCCGTGTCATCTATAATTAAATTACCATAATCTAATTAGTAAAATTGTCATAGAGTAACTAAAAAAATTATCTTGGTCTAAAATAATGAAATTGCCATGCAGTCTACAATAAAATCAACATGATCTAATTTATAATTTTACATGGTCTAACTGAAAAAATTGCCATGCTATCTACAAAAACTACCATGGTCTAAATCACTTTCATGCTACCTACAATAGAACTATCATGGTCTAAATAACTAAAATTGGCATAGACATATGGAAATTTTGGGAATGACGCATACGATTAAAAATGTATTTTTGTGTTTGAAAAACGTTGCAAGATAAATCAAAACAATTTGTGGTGATGACCATTTGTACCTAGCAAGAAAATTTGCCATGTACACTTTTAAAAAAAATTGCCATGTACCTTTTTTTGCATTTTTTCACACTTGGCAAAAAGAGAAGCAAAAACAAAGGACCGGGATTCAAGCAAAGGCCCCCGGTGGAGTCATGAGGTGCTAGCCAGTGTGATGGGTAGGTCTGTTTGGACAGAGGAACGTTCACGCTGCTTTTGTCCCCAATGAACGACTTTCTAAAGCTGATGTGCATCCTCTCCCTACTCCAAGATTCGGGTGACACATCCGGCGACGATAAGCACGTTCGTTGGGAGGGAAAACATTTATGACATTCGCCAAATATCATTTCCCCTCTTTGGAGGAGGGGAGTTGCGTACATGGATGAGGTGTGAGATTAGATGACTGACGTGGGTTCGGTCGTACGACATGGGAGTAGGCCGATCCGGTGCTAGATCGGTTGATCTACGCAAAGTAGTGTCTGACGACACACTGGTCCGATCCAACGGCACATGATCTCGTCGATGCGACTGTGTTTTTTTAGGGTTAGAACGGCGCACAACACGATCGGTTGAATGCCAGGTTGGTCGCCAATTTGAAATACTTCCCATTAATGTCTAAAAATAACCTTCATATCCAAAAAATTCCATTTACGAGATTGGGAAGGTCATATTTAAGCATTGTTCTCGTTCTCGTAATCAAGCGGCTCATGTGCTAGCTCATTTCAGCTACGTAATAAGAGTTTGATTAGTTGGTTGGACGAGACTCCTGATTTTGTCGTAAGTGAGCTCATGTATGATGTAAATATCAATAAAGCTAGTCATGATGACCTTATCTAAAAAAAGCCTTCACGTAAAAAAATCGTGGGCCACTTGGAGTAAAAAAGCATCCAACGGCTAGGATTCAAAAAACTTTCCATAAAATGTCTAAAAATAGCCATTGTGCTTAAAAGACTGCCTTTTGGATAATTTAGAATTAAAAAAGTTTCCAATAGCTCCATGATTTGAAACACTTTTAGGGCATCTCTAACGCCGCCCCTCAAAACACGAACAAGTATCCGTCCGTGAACATGGCTACGAGAGCCGGTCATGTAATCCTATACCTCAAATGTTTGCTTGTATTAACTTGAAAAATTGCAAGATTTGGTGTCCAAGACGTCCACCGTGACCCCCGCCCCCGCCGCCAAAGCTGGGAGTGACATTTTCGATTCCTCCCGATTCTAACCGTTCCCCTCCCCTCCATCGATCGAAATGGTCATCGCCGCACCACTGTAGGCCACCGAGCCGCGACTCTGTTTGGAACTATCGCTGCTCAGGCGACACCGCGCCATCGGAGTTGGCCGCACCCATGTCTCCCATCTGTCCCATGCCTCGCCTTTCCTTAGCCTCCAGTGACTTTCACCAGTCAAAATCAAGATCGGCGCCCAGCGATTGTCAGATCTGCCTCCCTGCCTCCCCACCGTTGAATCTTTTTTTCGAATACGCACGAGTGTGCATATCATTCATTATAGAAGAAGGGAAGAAAGACTCCCAAAACATCCACCGTTGAATCTCACGCTTAAATTGTTTTTCAAATTTTAAGACACCAGTTTTACCCCGCAAAATAAAATAAAATAAGACACCAGTTTTAAACTAAAGCGGTTGAAACACCAGAAACTTTTCTAGTGCCTAAAAATCTTCTTATTTCTCCTCGCCTAAAATCATTTTTTGGGCCATAAAATGTTCAGCATCCGTTGAAGATGCTCTAACGTTCGACTAGCCGTCTCTCTCTCGTCTGCCGCCGTCGCCCTCCATCCCGCGGCGTCTGCTCTGTCGCGTACACGCCCCAGCTTTGCGTGACCCCTTGTCCGCGACCCGACCCACTAGGAAACCAGGACGCGGGCACCACCAGTTCGCGGGTAAGTGGATGTGAACCCGAACCAAAAAACCCGCGTCCGGCGCCACGTGTCACCAGTTGGAATAAAGTCCCGCCCGTCTCCTCCACCGCTCTCTCTCTCTCGCTTCGCCCCCCGCAAAAACCCTAGAGACCTCCCGCCTCGCCTCGCCGCCGCCGCCCTCCCCCCTCTCGGCGAGCCGGTGAGCCCCCCATCCCCACCCCTCCCCCCTTCCCCCACCTCGCTCTTCGCTCCCCGCGCTCACCGGGCTCCGGAATTTTTGCCTTCTCGCCAGGGATTCCAAAGCGCAATACATCTCCCAGGGAGGCCGCCGGGCGCGGAGGCGATGGTGGCCGAGCTGCGGCGCGACGACATGGCGGAGGAAGCGGGGATCGTCCGCGACGCCGTGGCCTTCCGGCTCGTCGAGCACGTGCTCCAGTCCGTGCGGATGGTGCGTCGTAGCTCCAGCCCCCTTTTGTTCTCTGTTTGCACTTGTTTTAATCCGAGAGACGCGCGTTTCCTGCGGATGCCGTGATTAGGGGAAACGTTCGTTTGTTTGCTGGATCGTTAGCCTCGAACGTTCGCGTTTTAGCTTGAATTGCGCTCGCTAGTAAATTTGGCGTTTTAGCTGCTACTTTTGACTCCAAATTCCCCCCATTTGGGTGTCGGTTGCAACCATGGAGCCGAAATAACTTAACTACGTGACTTTAGAAACCAGTCAAAACTATACAGTATACAGTCTCCCATCTTATTGAAAAGCCCCTTAAATTGGCAGTCCTATTGGGAAACCCCTAAGCCAACGAATGGTTTAGCACTTCAGGTATGGTACTATACTAAAGCATGCCTTGAAACAGAGGTAGGACATGATTTGCAAACTTCGGAGATGCTGTTGTGGATAATAATAATATAACATTTTACATAATGACCAAATGTGGGAATCTTTTGAACACGACCTGCGTTCAATTCATTGGAGTGCTTAATGTCCAATTTGATGGTGTCATGATACTGACTTTTTAAAAAATTTAGTTGGCATTGCTTTTGTTACTCTCTGGAAGTCAGGCATGAGTAAAAATCTAATCTGATATACAGCTTCCACCTTCTTCCCTGGGACTGCTCGGGCAAAGGCAGAGCATGCAATGATTGTAAAGGCATATCCTTCCTATGTGGAGAAGACATGGGGGTTCTGGGACCTTCTGGAGTTCTGGACCCCATGATATACGTTGTTCACTTCTGTTGCGTGTATTGAAGTCAATTTGGGGAGCCAGGTGCTTGCGTTCATCCCTTACACATTCAGGCCATCCGTTGTGTACTATTGAGATCAAAGATAATAAATGCATTCTTTATCATTTTATAAATAATGCATTTCTTCAGAATAATATCGAGACATCTAGTAATGGGTTCAAGTTTGAAATTCAAGGCTGTTATTGAAGATGTGAGAGACTATGCCAGATGGGTGAGAGTTTGTATAATTGTAAGGTGATTATTTTCCTATGGATGCATTTTTTTGAATGCCAATTTGTCGGTTAGGCAGCAGAGCGCATGTTATTTCTTCTATTCATACCTGAAAATCACCAAGGAGCTTCCAGATGTTGCATGTTTCTGCCAGCGAACAATTAGATTTATTTGGCCTAAGGCATTACCTTTTTTTGGGAGTGCTTAATATTTTTGTAGATATGCATTTTATGGAGGACTGGCATAAGTCCATAACCGACTCACTAGATAGAACTATACTTATGTTGTTTATTATGGGCATTATTTGAAATTCTTTCCTGTTCTGACCGCTTATCGAGTAATTTCTTCAATCCGATCTTATTGCGGCATATATGCATTCTACCGAGAGTGACTATCGCATTCTATCGAGAGTGACTGTCATACTGTACTCGCTGGAGATACAACCTTGTTGTTTATGGGTGATTTATGTTGTGAAAACCCGTTCCTGTCCTCACTCTGCTTATCGAGTAATTCACCCGTGAGCTTGATCCCATACTAGAGGAGTCCATTCCGGCCATGGTTTTCGTTGTGTGACATCAATCAACAATATATATCTCAAGAATGCCTTTTGAACCGTTCACACCATTTATCTTTGATTCAGGAGCCGTTTCTAGTTGACCCGCGTGATCTGGAGCAATATGAGAAGATGTTAAAAACTCTAGACACTAGCAAGAGAAAGAGTGCCGACGATGAGGCTTTGTATATGGTAAGACATTGATCTTGTTAGTCTATCCTACCATTTTTTGTACTTGATATCACTTCTGATAAAATGCACATATTGCCTATTTTTCCAGACGTGTTTGAAGGCATTGTCAGATGCAGTATCCAAAATAGACATCATGTACCATCATTCACTTTTGAACAATGTAATCTCATATTGACTACTTACTCTTACATCTCCATTTGGTTTGTCGAGTTACTTGGATCTCATCACTAAAAAAACATCCATTTCAGATATTCAGCGTCCGCATCTGGTACTTGCAAAGAGATACAATGGTTGCTTTACTGGACCTAATAACCAGATTGGTATTCTTCTAATAGCACTTACATCGTTTCCTGCATGATCTGCTTATGAGTGTCTGTAGCTAATTGATTATTCGTCCATCCAGGCTGCAGTGGCAGATCAGTATCTAAGAGAATGTTTGCAGATGCTTGTGAACAACTTTACTCCGCCTATTGTTGGTGAACGCAATGAGGTGCCTCCATGGGCAGTCTCGAGGAAGAAGGATATTTTTTCTTATCTGTGTGAGAGTTTGAAAACGATCTCCGACACTGTACCCTTAGCACCAAGGATGTTAAGGGATATAATAGATCGGAGTATGCCGAAGTTATTCGATAACAAAGCTGTAAGTGTGAACTCTATAATATATTTTCTGTTTTCATCGTCTGTTGAGTTCTCTGAGTCGCTTCTCCTAATTAGCTTGAATTAATGCTAGGCAAACAACACACAAATGCTGAAAAGGGGTCTTGGTCTCCCCAGTTGACATCCTAGTTAACCATAAATCCTTAGATTCTACACGGCTACATCCTTTCAACAACACTGCAGATTTTATTAAATATAAATGCTAATTTGCCATCATTTTAGCTTCTGTATGTTTGTGTGATGACCTTATCTTGAAAGCTTCTTCTATATCAAGTGATAGTTGGCATTTGACTACTTGGCCTGTCAGCTTTTGTTGACAATTTATGCTTCCTGATTTTTTTCACTTATATGCTGACAATTTAGCCGACGACTTTGCTCATTATTCATAGAGCATCATTTCTTACTTTCTGGTAATGCCTTTTGCAGAAGATGATCTCGTTTGTCGAGTGCATGTTGGGACTAGATACTGACAGAATGGGGGATCTTATCGGAGCTATTTTGCTGGCCAAAGTTGTTGATCTTCTTACAGAATTGGATGTATGCTTCTTTTTTCACTTCTAGTCTACCTTGCAAGGTCTCAACTGATTCTTGACCTCGTTAGTTGATTGGTGAACTTTTCAGGTTAATATAACCTGGGAAGATATTCTTCAAGAGGAACATGACAAAGGTATATTTGAAATGGAGCTTGAAGATTTGGATGCCGATGATGATGGGGATGGCTTTGGACAAGCAGGAACAAAGGTTTGGGAGCTATACTTAAAATTTCTGCCTAACTAGTCGAGTAGTTTTATACAAAAATTACCAACTCCGCAACTCGAACTCTGATTTTGTTGTTTAGGTCTGTTTTGGAGGAAATGCATGTGCTGAAAAGCTTGATGGTTTAATGGTTGTTGTATGCGAGCACCTTAAGTCATTAGATCGTCAGTGCCTATATAAGGTGAGTATGTGCTATGCAGTTTATCCAGGTCTTTGCAGAAAAAAAATCTGTTGTCATATTTTAGCATCCCTAACTTAATTCTTCCACTCGCTCCAGTTCATGAGCAAGTGGCGTTTTGGACATATCTTCAGTCAAACTTTTGAAGATTTGACTGCCAGTATTGATTTAAATTAAGACATTTTTTAGGCAAGTTTAGCCTCTTATATTTTGGTACAGAGGTAGTACATTGGAAACATGAAAATCATATGTATATATTTGTCTCAAAAAGTAGCTCTAAAATATTGTAGTTTTATAGGGTCTTATGCATATACGCTAGTAGAAATTAGTGGTCAACGCTAAAAAAGGAAATTAGTTGTCATAGTTAAATCTTGAAGACTCTGTCAATGTCCAAAACGCCGTACTTTTTTTTTGTGAACTTAAGGGAGTAATAAATAAGGAAATTAACTGTTAAAGCTGAATGTTAGTTTTTTTATTTGTCACTTCTCATGTTCTTTTTTGAACTGGACAGGAATTTGACATTCTGAAAACTATATTTCGAGCATCTCTGCTGAGAGTGCACAGATCAAAATTTGCCCAGGTCAGGATTCACTGTTATTTGGTGTGTGTGTAAACTAGATTCACCGGGCTTTCATGATCGTATTGAGTTTTATTCATCTTCATGTTTTCTAAATTGCTTATCGCTTTACCTTCCTTTTAATTTGGCTTTGCCTGCCATTGTTTGCAGTTTATCATGTTCTATACCTGCTCACTGGATCCTAAAACCCTTGGTGAGGGTTTTGCTGTTTTTCTTACTGACATTGTTACGGAAAAGAAAGATGATCCAATTTCAAGGTATGTCTTATCATGTGAGGCATACACCGTATGCACATCACTTCTATTTATATGTCATGTGTTATAGCCGTGATCACAACTTGCTTTACATGTTGTGATGATTGGTAGAATCTTTGGTTTGTCGCCACACTTTGCTTTACTCATGTTTGGCTTTTTGACAATCCTGTGGCTGGTGTTTGCATTGTGACAACAGTTGTGGCGATCCACACTTCTTGGCTCTTTCAACCACCTGCCATAGACATGACTTTTTGCCAAGTTGCCACAAATTTGGCAAAAAGTGTTTACATAGACAATTCATGAATACACCCCTCATATTTTCTGTCGCTACAGTGTAGTATACTCTGTTATGATTCCCATTTATAGCCTAAGCTTTTGTACGGGTTGAAGAAGCACTAATTACCACTTATGTTTTGAAGTGCAGAATGTCTGCAGTTTCATATGTTGGAAGCTATTTGTCTCGGGCAAGGTTTATTTCTGCTGATACAGTTGTTACTATACTCAAAAAGTGGGTGCCCTCTAGAAATTCATCTATTTATGACTTGCCTGATGTTTGTTCTGAGATCTGAAAGTAACTTTATTTGCTTTACACAGATTAGTAGATTGGTGCGTTGACTATTGTGACCATCAGAGCAAGAGAGAGGCCACACCAATTCCAAATCATCAATTATTTTACGCGACCTGCCAGGTTAGTTATGCCATTGTGTTTCTTTAATGACATT
>NC_041393.1:609729934-609741000 GCF_002162155.2 Triticum dicoccoides | reverse complement strand
AAAGCAGTCCATTTTCAGTTGTCTGAAATGACTTGCAAAAGTGAACGGAGGGAGTAAGTGTTTTTCACTATTTTCATCACACTGTCTCTAAGCATTTATTTTCATATATTTCTTAATCTGCAGGCTGTGATGTATGTCCTTTGCTTTCGCTTGAGATCTATTATGGATTATCCAAATCTTAAATCAGATCTGTTTCACATGCCTTTTGGATTTCTGTTTCGCCACCGACTAGAACCTCTAAAGGTTTGTATGACATGCACTCTCTGCCTCCTTGATAATATACCCTCTTTAGGTATCTCCATGAGTGGTTACATTTTGATGCTTGGAGTTATTAACTGGCAATACTATGCTATTTTGGCAATTCACAGTGTCCTTTGATATCCTAGGTGTGCTTGCCTTCAATAGTAAACGAGTTTCTGAGACAGGCCAAGGATGCCGGATTGGTTGCTGCATTTGTGGATCCAGCAGCTGAAGATGCAATTGAATCTGATTTGTCCAGGACTTTTGGAGGAATCAATAGACTTGACATGTTCTTCCCATTTGATCCTTACCTGCTAAAAGAATCTGACAGGTTTGCACCACTGACGTTTTTTTTGAACTTTTGAAGCCTACTACAGCGGCAATTAACCACTGCTCTTTGCATTGTTTGTGCTCTGTTGATGGGAATGTCTAGTAAGCCATGTCATTGTTGGACTTCCCTTAGGTTTCAGAAGAACTATACTTTGACAAAACTGTTTGGGATTTTAGTTTCTGTTATCTGTCTGGAGAACAGTGATTTGCAGTGTATTGTTGGACTTCTCTAGCTAGTTGTCCTCGTTATACTCACAGTTTTGCTCCACTTGTGCCTGCAGATATATCCGTCCGAATTTTGAGTTCTGGTCCATGGTCAAGACAACGTATAGCGACGACACCGACGACGATGACGACGAGCTCGAGGACCTTGATGCCCCTGAGATGAATGTGGGCAGCTTGGATGATCATGTCGAGATAGACATCAACAGTGACGACGACGACCTGGAGTACACGATGAACAAGATGTCTATAACCCCGCACCACTCTTTCTTACACCAGATGGCCATGGACAGCGACGGCGGCCTCAGCATGCCAGCGAGGATCAGACCATCGACAAGCCCTCCGTCGCGGTGGGCCATGTCAGGAGAATCACCATAGATGGAAGAAACAGCTGGATACTTGGGGCTGTACAAGGAGGGTATGACTGTCAAACTGATACGGGGAGCTTAGTTTGTAGTGGGGTCAAAGAACCCATTCATTTGCAGTGTATTCAGCCCAAGTAATTCGAAAATTTTGGGTTGAGAGTGTGAAGTACAGATGTTGTTAGAAAACGTAGTTGAGTGGTTGTAAGATTATATATATATACTGCCACTAGGCTTGTATGAGTAAGACGATGATATTTTGATGTAGAACGGTCTGTCAACAGGTTGTTTCACTGGAACAGCATCGGCTTGAGTGATATATCCTGTTGATTCTTGTTGTTGTTTCTGTTGTATGTATGTTTTGTTGATAGAAGAGTGTAGGTTGTGTGGCCTGTTTCTGTAAAGCTGTTGCCCTTTTTTTGACATTTTGAATTGCCCTTTTTTTGACATTTCGAATTTTGTGCATGACGTCAAGTTTCATTTCATCAGAGATAGCAGCCTGGCGTCAATAGTTACCAACTTGAACTATGTATGCATCTTCTGCCCAGGCCTTTTAGTCCTCGAATTTTGAGTTGGACTAGAACTTAGAGTAACAACATACTCCCTCGAAACTTGTTACACCACGATCAGCCGCAGACGCGAAGCGAAGGTACATGGCCCCGATGAAAGAAGGGACGGTTTTTGGGCTGCAGGTGCCCGATGGAGTTGATGACGGCTGCCTGGACGGCAGTGGTGTCGTTGTGGAAGGCGTTGGAGGGCTCGATGGTGACCATGGCAAGGCACCGGGCCGCCTCATAGTCTCCCTCCGGCATGAAGACCTTGACGGAGTCAGGGTGCCGGGATTCCGCCGCAATGGAGCGCCCAGACGAGGGGGAGGAGTGAGATGAGCCCATCAGAGGCGATGCGGAACCGTCCGAGAGTCCCCCACCGGCAGCAGCCTGGATGGGGGGCGGCGCGCCTCCGAGCTGCAGGCAGGCTGGGGATGACCCAGATCGGGAGATGTGGCCCGTGGCGAGGGAGGGGGAAGACTACAAGAACTCGACGTATATGATTACTACTTGCACCTATTGAAACGGTGGTTAATTGATAGTAGGTGGGCTAGGCTTGCAGTGTCTGCTCGGGATCTTAATTTTCTGGTGTGCCAAAGTCTTCTTTCTTCCGCAACCATCACCAGGGCGCCGTAATCAAAGGTCATCATCTTAGCGAAGCAAATTTGTTAAATCCAAGAGCTTGTAGTTGTAGAGGTAGCGGCGAGGAAGTCTTCTTCGGATATTACTTTGGTATCAAACTGCAAAAGAAACAAAGGTGTCGTGAGAAATAAACTCCTTCTTTAAAGTAAATGAGAAAGAAACTACTTTTGTGATGTTGTACTGAACACGTACCTTGAGTGTAGGACGGTTGGGATGGATCTCAATTGTGTGCTTCAATGACGCAATTGCCTGCAACATGTCAATTCGCATGGCAGCGGTACCATGTATGTGAACGTCAACTTTCTCAAGACGAGGGAGGTTCTCCAAGCTGTTGAAGTCCACGCCACTGGACAGTACCAGGGCGTATAACATAAGAGACTCTAGGCTGGGCATTGCTCCCCATACAAATTCCGGCCGTACAACATTTGACAGCTCCAAGTATCTCAACTTGGGGAATGCACCCTCTTCCATGGCATCAGGAAAAACAATGTAATCTCTGGAACGAATTTGCAGAGTAATGAGCTCTGAGAACCTCCCAAGGATCTCCATATCCCACGCTTTCGTAGCTTTAAGACGCATATACAAGTGACATAAGTTCGGGAGGCACGAGGAGTTGATCCACATGGGCAGACCAGGAAGCTGACCATTCAGTCTCAGATGACGGAGATGCCCAAGAACCACAGAGCCATTGTAACCAGACCATGGCCCATAACTAATAAGATCAATTTCTATGACTTGAAGTTTGTGCAGATTGCCAATGGTTTCCATCAAATCTTCGAGCCGCACATTACCAATACCAAGCTCTTGATAACCTATCTTGAACTCTCTCAGCTCCATCAGCTTGCCCAGATCTTTCAGAAAGTCAAAAGAGATACCACTCGACAGCATCTCTTCACGGGATGTTATGTTCGTCCAGTTCGACAACCCCACGCTTAAACTGCCAAAGCGCATGCACTTTAATTGTGTTAGCTGACCAACACTTCGAGGTAATTTTATTATGTCAGCTCCGCTCAAGTCCAGTACCTGTAAAAACCTTAGATCGCCTATTTCTTCAGGCATCACAACGATAGGCCTGCCACGCAACCCAAACTTGCATGAGATTCCAAGGTACCTCAAGTGAATCAGCTTCCCAAGATGCTTAAGATGATAAGGATAAGAAACTTCCGGCTTCATTGAAAACATGCCTCTTGTCAAAAAAGTGCATTCTTCTAAAGCCAATACACGCAGAGCTTTAAAGTTTGTAAGTAATGGCAGCATACTAAAATGACACATGGTGGCATTATATGACCTCACTTGCTGCATGCTTTTGTTAGCCATACAACCATCCTGCTCTATGACTTCATTTTTCATGGCTGACCTACAAGCAAGGCTATGTGGAGACGTGAGTGTCCTGTTACTGTTCAATACAACACCAAGAGTTTCTTCCTTTAATAGGAAATGAATCATATCGAGCACCAAATCATGCACACGACAAGCATATATGACACTGTGATATGGCTTCTCCACTGCCTGAATCATGCTTCTATCTATCAGCACGTTGAAGTATTTCTCTCCGATCTCAAATAGATCTTTTCCTGGCTCCTCATGGACATATCCTTCAGCTAGCCACTTCCATATTAAAGTTTGCTTTTTGATCTCATAATCTTCAGGGTATACGCTTAGGTGCAATAGACAAAGCCGTGGATAATATGGAAGATCATAGTAGCTATATAGCAAAATCTTTCTTGTGTTATCCACTTCTTTGTTATCTTCATTTCCAAACCCAATAGAGTCATAGACCCCAGACCAATCCTTTATTGGTTTACTAGCCAATAAGCTTGCTATTGTAATGATAGCTAACGGCATGCCACCACATTTTTGTAATATCTTTTTAGTTGTCTTAACTGATAGATCACTATTGTTTTTGCTTCTGCTAATAGATAATCTCAACAAGAACAATTCCTTAGATCTACCAGGAGAAAGGGGTTCTTGCCTGTAAATATCACTTGCCACTTTCGCCACTTCAAAAATACGAGTAGTTGTGATGACTCTGCTTCCACATTCACTATCAATAAAAGCACATTTGAGTATGTCCCATGAACTCATATCCCATATATCATCAACAATGATGAGGTACCTATTGACATGGCAACACGAGAGGCATGGATTAGTAAATCTATATATCTAAAGTGTCGACATAGAAAGAAAAGAAATGTGCAAGAACCTCAACCATGAATCCGAAAATAGCATTATTCTACTTACACCAAGGTGCTTCATAGGATAAGTAAATAATAAATGAGAACTGGAAGTCATTATCAAAATAGATGCAAGGGATTGATTGAGTTAATTCTATTAGAGTTTCTTAAACCTTAATCCATAAATGAAATATAATATTTCATATAATACACCATCTAAACTAACATGATTCCAGTTAAGCAAAAATAATTGGCACGAACATTTGATAGTAGGTAAATCTGGTATTTGTTTAACACGCGTAAGAGTATTACAATGAAATCTAAATCTAATTGATGTAAAACATCTGCAAGAAAACAAAACACCTATTTCTTCCTCACCCTTTTTATTACAAGATAGGAGTATAGAGTAATCATGCATTTGCAGTGAGGTAGATATCTCATAGCATGGATATTAGGTTGGATAGTGCGTGGTACCTCTTATTTGCAAGAAGCTCTCGGAGTTTCTCAATGAGCAGCCCCTCATCTAACATCGTTTCATTGGAACAAGAGTCTTTCTCAAGTCGGAGGAGAATTCCTATGAGAACATTCTTCAGGTTAGGATTCTGACCCACCGAATAAAAAGCCTTGCATTCAAATTTCGTTTGCAACTTATCATAAACTGCTCTGGCAAGAGTTGTCTTGCCAAGTCCTCCAAATCCGAAGATCGAGAGTACCTTGAGCTTCTGCTTGGACACACAATCATCATCTACCAGCCTCTTGATTAGCTCGTCCCTTGGCTTCTTGATACCAACAAGTTCTCTCTGATCTTTGAATTGAACCATCATGCGAGGGTCAACAGGGTCAATGATGGTTGTAGTAGCCTGACTTGCCTCAACATCATCAATCTTGTACCTGTCACGTCGATCTGCCACCTGCTGGACCTGATCCTTGATGCCTTTGATTGCATAGGCGATCTGGTGGCGGGTCTTGACTTCTGTGAACACGTTGGATACCTTCTTCACGAACCCTTTGAAGCTGCCTGGGTTAGTGGCAGGCACAAAGCCAACCACGAGGAAGCGTTCAATGGCATCCTCCATCTCGTATGATAGCTTCTTGACATCATTGGCCCAGATCTTGGAGTTCTCATCGAGCTTGTCAGGCGGCACCATGGCCACTTTGCGGAGGGCAACGTCTATGCTCCTCATCTCCCTCTCGAGAAATTCTACATCTTTCCTCAAATCCTTTTGCAGCTTGTATTCTCCTTGGAGGAGCTCGACCAGCTTAGGGAGGAGAGAGTGCATGGCCGCCGTCGCAAGTTCCATGGTTCGAATGGTGGCTTTCAATTTTGTCTCTTGGTGGTGTAGTTCTTGCCTTCTGCATATAGCAGTAATTGTGAACTTGTGATGTGGGTCTGTGAGCTTACTCTTTTTATAGAGCCCGAGCTAACTGACTGATTTGCCAGGAAGCATCTGGCGTACACGTTGGCTGGAGACTAGAGCCGGTATACATCAAGCAGCTGGAATGGAACCTCCAAAATTACCATTGGTTGAGCTTTACTATGTTTCAGGAGACCGGGTCCGTCATTGTCCTTATCGTCAACTAATCATAAGATAATATATTGTGTCAACAAACATAAGTAGCTCGTCCTTCTCATATGATAATACATTAGCTAATCAAGGTAATCATATAGATTCGCACACACTTAGCTTAAGATACCTCATGTATGCCACATTGTCGTTATCATCATAAGATAAGATTTTCCCTTGGTCCTGTCGGGCCGGCAGCATCGGTGTTGTCGTCCATTGTCAGCAATGTTGCTGTGGACGACGCTGCTAGAAGTACAAGCTTTGGTGTTAGAAGTGTCGCTCCAATATGTGACTTATTCCATATTCCTTCGCCCGTTGGTAGAGAGGCGTTATTAGGTAACACCCGCAAGACAACATACGTCAATGACACCGACGACGATGACGACAAGGCACAAGCTCGAGGACCTTGACGCCCTTGAGATGAACGTGGGAGCTTGGATGATCATGTCGAGATAGGTATCAACAATGATGATGACGACTTGGAGTACTCGATGAATAAGATGTCTATAACCCCGCACCACTCTTTCTTCACCAGATGGCCATGGACAGCGACGCGGCCCCATCATGCCCGCGAGGTGGCGAGCCCTACATCGTGGTGGGCCATGTCAGGAGATTCATCATAGATGGAAGAAACATCTGGATACTTGGAGTTGTACAAGGATGGTTTGACTGTCAACCTGATAACGGGAGCTTAGTTTGTAGTGGGGTCAAACAACCCATTCGTTTGCAGTGTATTCAGCCCAAGTAGTTCGAAATTTTTGGGTTGAAAGTGTGAAGTACAGATGGTTGTTAGAAAACGTAGTTGAGTGGTTGTAAGATTATATACATATGTACTGCCACTAGGCTTGTATGAGTAAGACGATCATGTTTTGATGTAGAACGGTCTGTCAACAGCTTCTCTCGCTGGAACAGCATCGGCATGAGTAGTGATATGTCCTGTTGATTTCTTGTTGTTGTTTCCGTTTGTATATCTTGTTGATAGAAGAGTGTAGGTTGTGTGGCCTGTTACTAATTTTTTTGGGCTGCCCAAAGAAAGAGCTTTATGTGCAGCAAATTTGCAGCTCGCACACTCACTCCACCGCGCAGCCGCACCCCGCCACCGGCCAAATCCACCGGTGTTATATCTCCCCGTGGCTCGACGCTGGCCGGATCCGCTTCCCCGTTGTGCCCCGTAGCCGCTAGTGGAAGGAATGGAGTCGCCACTGCCCAAATCCGTCGACGGCTGCCCAAGCTTCGTCGTCGCCGCCGCTTCCTTCCCCGGTTCTTCTCGGGGACGGTGCCTCCCCGGAGCCGTCCACTCGTCACTGGCAGCCTGGTGCTTCCTCTTTGCCGCCGCCGTGGCTTCGATGCACAAGAGCTCTGCCGGCTGCAATGGCGTGTGCCGGCAGCCGTCCGGCAACTACGTCGGGGAGTTCCAGCACGCCGGCAGCCGTCCGGCAACTACGTCTTGGGGTTCCAGCACGCAAGCCGCCGGTATTCGCTTGGAACATTCACGTCGGCTGACATTGCCGCCAGGGGCGGACCCAGAACAAAAATGTCCCGGTGTCCATGTGTACATCATATACTCCTATATGATAGCACACTTGACAAGTTAAAATGTATGGCAGTAAGATTCCCTCCCAAAATGAAATGTCTCGCTTTGACTTGAAGTACTAGTTGATTATGTGAAGTACAACACTAAAGCACGCAAACTCCAAACAATGAAAATAAATATAATCGGACGACGACAGACAATAGATCCTGATCGCCTATAAAAAAATAACTTAGTACATATTAAATGAACTTGCGGAATAATTCATAAATTAAGTGACGAGCATTACTTTTTTCAAATAACCCTCTACGTCCTTTCCATCAATTTTCCTGTAATTTTCCGATTTTTGTGTTCGAAAAAATGCACAACGAGTTACATCATCTGTGTTTGAACTTGCAAGAATAGAAACAATAAATAAGCATATTGATTAAACTGTACAATTAGGGAGTTAAACTTACTTGACATTGTGCCTTCCTGGTGCCGTTCACGAGGTTGAGAAATAATCCAGTTGGATGTGAATCACTAACCGAAATTGGCAAATCGCAGCAATTTGTTCCCAATTATATTACCTTTAAATTTTAGAACCCTAACCATACAATAGGATAACAGAAACTATATAGAATTGAGATGCCTACTGATAGTTGAGGATAGTTGAGGGAGTCAGAGAGATCCACAATTAGTACCAAGTGCAGGGAGTCATACCTTTGTTTACTTCAAAAATCAAAAATCAAAATTCCAGAAAGCTAAGAGCGGAAGAGGCCGGGATGATAGAGTTTGGCGGTTGGGTGCTGTGGCGACTAGGCGGACTGGCGACTGGCCGTCTGGCCGAGCGGCGGAGGGGGTTTAGGGTTTAGGGCGACGCCGTGACCAGATGAGACAGACCAGAAAGGCTAGAAGCCAAACAGGCGAGCAGTCGTACAGAGATACGAGTAAACAGAGATCGATTGATCGATCGGCAGCTAATTAGCTAGCCAGGCCATAGGTCTCGGTGTCCGCACGTTAGCTACGCTCGGATGGGCATTGACCGCTGGTGTCTACGTCTACGTGGGCTGCACTGCCTCGCTGCTTAATCGCTGGGCTGGCCGGTGTCCAGCTCAAAAAATTACCGGTGTCCAGCCCATAAATATGGACCTCGTATAGCGTAAGCACGAGATTTACCCGGTGTCCTGTGACACCGGGAGGGCTAACGTAGGTACGCCCCTGATTGCCGCCCGGGCGTACCACGTTGCCGTGTGGAGGCTCGGGCTCCCCTGCTCAAGGCTCAATTTCCCGGAAATTCAGACTCGGGCCTGCCGGTGACGATTGAGTTGAGCCCTATTCGGGCCCCTCACATCGTTGTCGATGAGCGCGACAATATTCGTGAGAGTGACGAAGTGCCCATGGCTGCGTTTGCTCGGGCACATCTGGAGTATGTGCAAGCCGAGAGAGAATACTACTGGAAGGAGGCGAGAAGCGCAAGAACGACGACGAGGCAGGGCCATCTTTGTCAGAGCATCTCCAACAGTCGCCCCAAACGACGCGCGCGCGGTAAACGCAGCTTGCGCGCGCGGGGCGGTTTGCCGCGCTCCAGCGGCCGCGGGAAACAAGCGCGCGCGGGAACCGTTTGCGCGCGCGCGAGAAAAGGCGCCAGCTCGCGCGCAAGATTTGGCGCGCCGCTTCGCGCGCGCCTATAAAAGCTGCGCGCGCCACGCGCCTTCTCCACACACATTTCTTCCCTTCTCCCTCTTCCTCTCTGCCACGCGCCGCTCCAGCGCCTCGCCACCGACGCGCCGCCATGCCGCCGCGCCGCCGAGGAGCGTCCGGCTACCGCGGCGTCCGCCTGCGGCCCAACGGCAGCTACACCGCGGAGATACGCTCCGGCGAACTCCGGCTCGCCCTCGGCACATACGGGACGGCGCGACAGGCTGCCCGCGCGTACGACGCGGCGGCGTGGCGCCTAGGCCGGCCGCGCGGCCAGATGAACTTCCAAGATGTGTACACGCTCGAGCAAGCGCTCAACCTCGCCCCTCTGCCTCGTCTGAACACGGCGGAAGATCGTGCGGAGCACGCCGAGCGGCAACGCCGCCTCCTCGTCGCCCAGGAGGACGAGAGGGTCATGGCGGACTGGCGCCAGCGCCACCCGAAGGACGTCGCCTACGAGCAAGCCTACTGGGCAAGGCGCCGCGAGGAGGACACGCAAAGGCGCCGCGCGTCGCGATTGGACAGGCGTCGGCGGAAGGCGTTGGCGAATGCGCAGTCCGACCTTGTTGCAGCAGGTGGGCGGTCGTTCTTCACGCCGAACGATGAGCGGTGGCTGGACATCTGGCTATCTACCTCGGACGACACCGCCGAGGATGATAGTGGTGATGATGATAGCGACTTAGAGTAGTTTTTTTTTGTTAATGCAATCTATGTTTATCGTTTGTCGTTTTTATTTTATGCAATCTATATTTCGGATGTAAAATACCTTTGTATCGTTTAATCTATGCAATCTATCTAGTTTTTTTAAAAATTTTAACTTTTAAAAATGCATACATTTCTAGTCGCGCGCGCTGCATTTTAGCGCGCTGCTGGAGCGGCGCGCGCGCTGCATTTCAGCGCGGCTGCTGGAGCCAGCGCAGGCGGGCGCGCAAAACCAGCCGCAGCGCGCGCGCTAACAGGTTTTTTGCGCGCGGTGCTTTAGCGCGGCTGTTGGAGATGCTCTCACAGATTAAGAAGAATGGAGGAGGCGACAAAGTGGTTGACATCGAGAATGACTCCGATTCCGCCGAGTGGGACAATCTGTAGTTTAGTTTGGTAGTTTGAGTTTAAGTTTCATGTAGTACTTTAACTATGTTTGTATTTCGGTCGAATGTTGTTTGAACTATGTTTAAATTTCGGACGAATGTTCTTTGAAATATGAATTAGGTTGAAGCGGTAGTTCAAATGTTTAGTTCGAAAAGAATATGATTTGGTTGATCTGGTGCCCTATTTTAGGGCTGCTGTTGGAGACGACGACTTCTCACGCCCTAAAAAAAACAGTTTTTGTGCCCATTTTTTTACTCTACCATTTTTATGCCTTAAAATAGGGTAGCTATTGGAGACGCTTTATTGACTGCAATGCAATGGCTGTTACGATCACATTCTCCTGTAATAATTTAGAGCAACTCCAATGGAGCGATCCATTTCGTCTGCGCGCGTCCGTTTGGGTCGGTGCGGACAGAAAAATCGGCCCAACGCGCCAACCCAAACGAACGCGCGCTCGCTTTTCGTTCGCCTGCCGACCCATTCCTGGTCCATTTTTGAGCCGGATTTGCGTCGGTGCGGACACATGACAGACACGCGCACGCTCGCCATCTCCTCCCCGGGCCAGCTGGTCGGTGGCAGCCTTCACCATTTCCCTCCACCCCCCTCCCCAAAACCCGCCCGCGCGCGCACTCCCTGCCCCCGCCATGGACAACGACCTCGACGCCGCCGTCGGCCTCGCCCCCTCG
>NC_041393.1:609706980-609729727 GCF_002162155.2 Triticum dicoccoides | reverse complement strand
CCCTCCGGCAAGTGAAGCCTCGCCCCCCGCAAGACCGTCAGTGCGCCCAAGCAGAAAAAGACGCTGACGCCCGAACAGTGGGCAAGGGAGTTGGCGAAGAGGAAGGACCGGAGGCACGCGACGGACACGAGGGATGAAGCCATCGCGACGGCCGCCGTCGCCCCCGCCATGCAGCAGGAGGTCACCAGCGCCCGCGTCGTGGCGGCAACGAGGGAGGCACAATATATGCTAGGGTTAAACCCTAGCCAGCATGGCCTCGTCAACGACGTCGTGGCCGCGACTAGCACCGTCTCATCTGCGTTCCCTTAGATGGTGCTGCCCGAGTCGCCCCGCGCGTCGGCTTGCACCCTGATGCCCGACTTTCACGTCTACCCGCAGGCCTCCCGCCTCTCCGAGGAGCGCTCGCCCGAGGTGAGCGTGGTTGCGCCTTCCACGCCCGCGCCTGCGCCCATCGACCTCAACGCCACACAGGTGGCCGGTGGCTCATCATTCGGTGGTGTGAGGAAACGCGTGCGGCACATGCCAGCCGACGTGTCGCCCGGTGCACGCAACCTGTTGGACGGAATGCCGGCCTCCGGCGACGATGACTACATGCGGAACCTCATCTTCGAGGGTGGTGCGCCGGCCGCTGGCGGTGCCGCCGGGGCTGGCTACGACCCCAACGAGACACAAAGCCAGGACGGTCGAGGGGCGTTCACGCCGTCCACCTTTGATCAAGATCAGGCGGCCTTCATGCATGATCAGGTTGGCCTGGACCTGGACGGCTTCCCACTCGCCCATGAGTTTCCGGAGGACTACGGGCAAGAGGAAGAGGACGAGTGCGACATTGAAGGGGAGCCTTTGTTTGAAGACGAGCTTGCCAACCAAGCCACCGGGGCGAAGCCGAAGCGCAAGAGCAAGCGGACCAAGGCATACACGACGGCCGAGGACAAGGTTCTTTGTGAGTGTTGGAGAGACATTGGGCAAGATCCCAAGACGGGCGCCGAACAAAAGGCATCAACCTTTTGGATTCGTGTCCACCGTGAGTTCCAGGAGCACAAGAAGTTTCCACCATACCAAATAGTAAGCACGCGAGGGTGAGTGTCCATTTCGAAGCGATGGAGGGCGATCCAACAAGAGTGCAACAAGTTTTGTGCCACTCTTGAGAGCGTCAAGGCCCGCCCCGTGAGTGGCATCGGCATGCAAAACATGGTATGCTAGCAAGCCGCCCTCTTTTGTGTCATTCTGTTTATGCTTGCGTGTTCATTTGCATACCATTTGCCAATATGCTTGCATGAAACACATTTGTAGGCATTTCAAGCTTTGGAGGCATTCAAGGTCCAAAACAATGGCAAGTGCTTCAATCTCTCCCATTGCTTTAGGGTCATCAAAGACTAGGAGAAGTTCAAGGCGCAATATGCCACCCTCAAGTCGCGTGGGGGGAAGCAAGCTGTGGAGGAGGTTGGGGACGGCGAGAAGGCACGACCGTGGGAGATGACCAACTCCAAGAAGAAGGACAAGCGGGATGCGGCGTCGAATTCCTTGATCGCAAGCGTGGAGGGCATGATGAGCAAGACGGACTCAAGGGAGGAGGAGCGCCGACGATACAAAGAAGAACAAATGAAAACCTTCATGGAGATCCAAAGAAGGAGGCTTGAGATGGATGCGGAGAAGCAAGTGAAGATGCTTGAGATGGAGGTGAAGAAGCAAGCCAAGATGCTAGAGATCGAGGCTGCCAACGCCAAGACCAAGGCGAAAGAAGTGGCTCTCACGAGCATGATGACCGGGGTGGAGATCATGAAGGTGGATCTCAACACCGTGTCGCCAAGGAAGAGGCCGTGGTTCGAGAAGATGAAGGCTGACATGCTCAAGTTTGACGACGAGTGATCTATGGCGGCGTGCGCCGTCTTTTTTTTATGCCGGATGGTGTGCTGGTATGACCACGGGGCCGCGATGGCGTGGTCGAACTCAAGTCCCACCCTCTTTTTTGTGTGTTGGCATGTGTACCGGCCGCTGGCGAGTGCGTCCGCATGAACTGTGTGGTGTTTTTTGAAGCTGAAATTGTATGCCGGCGCTGACATGGTGCCGGCATGAGCTTCAGGCAACGACATGGCTGCTGGCATGATGTATGCCCGTGGGCCTTTTTCAAAAATTATATGCAAACATGAAATGGGTCGGCGTGTTGGGCGCACTGCCGACCCAAATCTAAAACAGGGCGGACGTCAGACGAGCGGCCGATCCAAATGAACAAAAAACGGACAAAAACGCCGCCTGTTTAAGTCGCCTCGTTGGAGTTGCTCTTAGTTCCTGTGGCAACGATGCATGCAGGCCTGTCTCCCTCGTACGGATTTAGGCCTACACGGTACAATAAATCCAACAACTTGACATATTTAAGATTCGTTTTGTCCCCCGGACATTTACCGGAATAGTCTTTCACCCCGTTTTATATTAAAGCAATGACCATCCACAATCCAGTACAAACGCACGCCATCACAACACACGTACACATCAAATGCAAGATATGTAGGCGCAGCAATACCATCCCTAGCACTACAAGAGCAACCAGGGTCCTCAAGCATGAACACGCCACCGCAAAGAGATGAAGTTGCATACGACGAGTCGTGGCTCCAAGGCGACGCCTTCAGGAAGGTTGCGACACCGGAGCGCCGCCACCCGACCCGAGGATCAAAGTTTTCCGTGGAGCAACACGGCGGACAATGAGAGCCGCGACAACGCCTTCAGGAAGGGAACGAGCTTCACCGCTGCCGGTCCGTCCGAAGATCGATCAGGTTTTCACTCCGGCCAACACTGACCGCTACCAAACGCCACACTCCCGGACATTTTACTGAGTGAAGGTTGTTTTTCACCATTTCCGTCCATTAGAGCTGACCTAGCATCAGGGTGTGCGTAAGGATGTGAGCAGCAACCGAGAACACCTTAGTACAAATGTAATGCTATGTTTGGACAAATGCTATGGTCAAACTAACTGATGCTCCCTCCGTCCTATAATATAACATTATCATTATGATAAAATAATTATGTGCTAACTGATTGATGAGTTTCTTGGGATGAAGCTCGATGCGACTTGCTCTTTTTTTGGCTGTGTGGGAAGCAAGCACCAGCAGCAGGTCGCACGCACGCATGCAGAGCACGCTTCCCCGATCAAGTATGCTGGATCGGAATCCGCATCGTCAAGTAGGTACCATCCTCCTCGCAAAAAAGTGGAATCGCAGATGACTCACTGTCACCACGAGTAATGCTATACATACATAGGTTTACATGAGTTTTACAAACAGGTGGATTGTGATTGAAAGTTAAGGGGGAGAAGGGGCCCACCCCATAAAAATCAGGGGAGAGTGGATTGCGTGTAACTCTTTGTATGTTTAGCATTATTACTGCCCCACGCTGCCCAGCCGGCCCTCACCACCTCACATGCCACTGCCTACTTAACCCAAGAGTGTTAAGAGCCGTTCCATTCAGTGGCGGAGCTAGGTAAAAACTGCTGGGGGAGCCAAGGCTAAAACATGGGTGTTTGACGGTATAAAATGCTAGAAACGAATCTCATCTAAGCCCTCCTCCAAAAAATTTGTTCACAGCTTGGTCCAAAGTTGGGGGGCCACAACACCCCCAGGCTTGTACATAGCTCCGCCACTGGTTCCATTCACTCTCTCTTCGCCGCCCGCCGCTGCCAGCCAGCATCACCATCATCGTATATCAGCATGGGTTCCGACTTCAAGGCTATCCCTCTCATTGGTACGTACGTATGTTACCAGTCAATCAAACCCTGAATTGTGCACATATCTTCTCTTTTACGAACACTTTGCATGCCACTAATAGAAAACATGGCTTTCGTTCGGGCTAAGTAAGCCCATTAGTCCCGGTTCAGTCACGAACCGGGACCCATGGTGGCATTGGTTCCGGTTTGTGAGGCCAGGGGGCCTGCCGGGCCTCGTGGGGGCATTGGTCCCGGTTCGTCTGGCCCATTTGGTCCCGATTGGTGGGACGAACCGGGACCAATGGGCCTCGCTCCTGGCCCACCATCATTGGTCTCTGTTGGTGGCTTGAACCGGGACCAAAGGATGGTCTTTAGTCCCGGTTCCAGCCACGAATCGGGACCAATGAGTTTCCTATATATACCCCCTCGCCCGCGAGCAGAGCATTCCACTGATATGTTTTTCTTGCCGGCCATTGGAGAGCTTTGTGGTGCTCTAGCTCACCTATTATGCACACTAGGTGTTCAATGGAATGCCCGAGCCACCCTACTTAAGCTTTCTCCTCTCCAAGTTCGACCTCCAAGCTCCATTTTCTTTAATATTTGTCTAGGTTTAGCGGTCCGTCATGTCCCGTCCCCGTCTTCACCGCCGTCGATCGCCTGCGCCGATCTCGTCGCCAGCACCACCGTGGTGAGCCTCTTGTTCTTATCTTCTTTCTGAAAGGAAAACAAATTCTTACTTGTATGTTTAGATAGATACTTGTATAATTTTTCTACTTTTATTATTGCTTCTTATTATTTAGTGCGATGGTTTTGGTATCCGCCCCCATCGGTCCTCGTCCTGTCTATGATTCGGATGTGGTATATATTATCTTTATAACTATTTGGTTCATTTATTGTTTATGATAATTATGCCGACCAACGTGACATAGATTTTATTTATCTAGGAGGTATGTGAACCGGAAATTCCAACCGACCCTATTGTCGAGAGGTTAAATTTAGTTGAAGAAGAAAACAATTTCTTGAAGGAAAAAAATAAAAAAAAAATTAAGGAGGAGAAAATGATATTGGAGTTGCATGTTGCGGATGTCGTCGATGATCACAAGATCAAGATGGATGCAATGCGCTTGAAGATTAGAAAGATTAGAAATATGCCATTCATACCGAGGCTTGGTATCATTATGCCGTTGGATCAATTGTTACCTTGGTTGCGATTATGATCGCATTTGTTTTCGCATTGAAATATTTTACATAGTTTCAGTGTATGGTTTAATTAATTAGATGCTCTGGAGAGCTATATGTTGTTAGATGAGAACTATATATGTACTTTGGTTTTAATGTGATGATGAACTTCTATTAATTTGGTCACTTAATTATCTATTCATGATGTTCTGTAATGGTTTTTGACACACTTAATTATATATAATGCACGCAGATGAACCGGCAATGGATGTGCGGTGACAGACACACCTCCGAGTACATTAAGGGCGTGCATAATTTTCTAGAAGTGGCTGAGGCAAACAAGCAGAATGGTTTTATGTGTTGTCCATGCCCTATATGTGGGAATACGAAGTCTTGCTCTGACTCAAAAATCATTCACACCCACCTGCTTTATAAGGGTTTCATGCCACACTATAATGTTTGGACCAAGCACGGAGAAATAGGGGTTATGATGGAAGACAGCGAAGAAGAAGAGGACGATGACAACTATGTGCCCCTGAATACGGTGATGCTGCAATGGGGGAAGCTGTTGAAGATCAAGAGGAACCAGACGACGTGCCCGATGATGATCTCCGCCGGGTCATTATTGACGCAAGGAGACAGTGCGGAAGTCAAAAGGAGAAGCTCAAGTTTGATCGCATGTTAAAGGATCACAAAAAAGGTTTGTACTCCAATTGCAAAGATGGCAACACAAAGCTCGGTACCATACTGGAATTGCTGCAGTGGAAGACAGAGAATGGTGTGCCTGACAAAGGATTTGAGAAGCTACTGAAAATATTGAATAAGAAGCTTCCAAAGGATAACGAATTGCCCGACAGTACGTATGCAGCAAAGAAGGTTGTATGCCCTCTAGGATTGGAGGTGCAGAAGATACATGCATGCCCTAATGACTGCATCCTGTACCGTGGTGCGTACGAGGATTTGAACGCATGCCCAATATGCGGTGCATTGCCGTACAAGACCAGACGAGATGACCCTGGTGATGTTGACGGCGAGCGCCCCAGGAAGAGGGTTCCTGCGAAGGTGATGTGGTATGCTCCTATAATACCACGGTTGAAACGCTTGTTCAGAAACAAAGAGCATGCCAAGTTGATGCGATGGCACAGAGAGGACCATAAGAAAGACGGGAAGTTGAGAGCACCCGCTGACGGGTCGCAGTGGAGAAAAATCGAGAGAAAGTACCGGGAGGAGTTTGCAGGTGACGCAAGGAATGTATGGTTTGGTTTAAGCACGGATGGCATTAATTCTTTCAGGGAGCAGAGCAGCAACCACATCACCTGGTTCGTGACTCTATGTATCTATAACCTTCCTCCTTGGCTGTGCATGAAGCGGAAGTTCATTATGATGCCAGTTCTCATCTAGGGCCCTAAGCAACCAGGCAACGACATTGATGTGTACCTAAGGTCATTAGTTGAAGAACTTTTACAACTGTGGATTGGAAACGGTGTACGTGCGTAGTATGAGCACAAACATGAGGAATTTGACCTGCATGCGTTGCTGTTTGTCACCACCAATGATTGACCTGCTCTCAGTAACCTTTCAGGACAGACAAATAAGGGATACCACGCATGCACACACTGTTTAGATGACATCGAAAGTATATACCCGGACAAATACAAGAAGAATGTGTACCTGGGGCATCATCGATTCCTTCCAATGAACCATCAATGTCGAAAGAAAGGCAAGCACTTCAAAGGCGAGGCAGATCACAGGAAGAAGCCCTCCATGCATACCGGTGATCACGTACTTGCTATTGTCAATGATTTAAAAATAATCTTCGGAAAGGGTCTCGGCGGACTATCTGTTCCGAATGACGCTGAGGGTCACGCACCCATGTGGAAGAAGAAATCTATATTTTGGGACCTACCCTACTGGAAAGACTGATAACCCACAAGTGTAAGGGATCGCAACAGTTTTCGATAAGTAAGAGTGTCGAACCCAACGAGGATCTAAAGGTAGAATAAATATTCCCTCAAGTTCTATCGACCACCGATACAACTCTACGCACGCTTGACGTTTGCTTTATCTAGAACAAGTATGAAACTAGAAGTACTTTGTAGGTGTTGTTGGATAGGCTTGCAAGATAATAAAGAGCACATAAATAAAAGCTAGGGGCTGTTTAGATAAAGAAGTAATAAAGTAAATATAGCAAGTGTGGAAAAGTGGTGGTAGGAGTTGTGGAATTGTCCCTATAAGCAATTGACTATGTTCCTAGACCGGTAATCACTATTGCAATTCTATTTGAGGGAGAGGCATAAGCTAAAATACTTGCTCTACTTGGATCATATGCACTTATGATTGGAACTCTAGCAAGCATCCGCAACTACTAAAGATTCATTAAGGTAAAACCCAATCATAGCATTAAAGTATCAAGTCCTCTTTATCCCATACGCAACAACCTACTTACTCGGGTTTGTGTTTCAGTCACTCACGCAACCCACTATAAGCAAATCATGAACGCATTGCAACACCCTACATCGGTAATCCCTCACGCTTGCGCGACACGGAGGGCACAATAGGACAACACCAATAATAAAACATGCAACTCAAACCAATCATAGCAATTCATCAATCACCAATAGGACAACGAAAATCTACTCAGACATCATAGGATGGCAACACATCATTGGAAAATAATATGAAGCATAAAGCATCATGTTCAAGTAGAGGGTACAGCGGGTTGCGGGAGAGTGGACCGCTGGATATAGAAGGGGGAAGATGATGGAGATGTTGGTGAAGATGACAGCGGTGTTGGTGAAGATCGCGGTGATGATGATGGCCCCCGGCAGCGCTCCGGCGCCACCAGAAGCAAGGGGAAGAGGGCCCCCCTTCCTCTTCTTCCTTGACCTCCTCCCTAGATGGGAGAAGGGTTTCCCCTCTGGTCCTTGGCTCCCATGGAGTGGGAGGGGCGAGAGCCCCTCCGAGATTGGATCTATCTCTCTGTTTCTGCGTTCTCAGATTCTACCCCTTCACCGTTTCTTTAATATCCGGAGATCCGTAACTCCGATTGGGGTGAATCTTTCGCCCAGATTTTTCTCGTAAAATTAGTTTTCTTGCGGCAAAATAAGGGCATCAACTGCCTTACGGGTGGCCCACGAGAGTCCAGGGCGCGCCCAGGGGGGCCCCTGTCTCATGGCCACCTCAAACACTGTTTCGCGTTGATTCTTTCTCCGGAAAATCCCAAATATTCCAAAATAATTCTCCATCCGTTTTTATCCCGTTTGGACTCCGTTTGGTATTGGTTTTCTGTGAAACAAAAAACATGCAACAGACAGGAACTGGCACTGGGCACTGGATCAATATGTTAGTCCCAAAAATAGTATAAAAAGTTGCCAAAAGTATATGAAAGTTGAAGAATATTGGCATGGAACAATCAAAAATTATAGATACGACGGAGACGTATCAGCATCCCCAAGCTTAATTCCTGCTCGTCCTCAAGTAGGTAAATGATAAAAAAGATAATTTTTTATGTGGAATGCTACCTAGCATAATCTTGATCATATGTCTAATCATGGCATGAATATTAAGACACGAGTGATTCAAAGCAATAGTCTATCTATTTGACATAAAAACAATAATACTTCGAGCGTACCAATAAAGCAATCATGTCTTTTCAAAACAACAAGGCCAAAGCAAGCTTATCCTTACAAAATCATACGGTTTGGCCATGCTTCATCTTCGTCACACAAAAATGCCCCCATCATGTGAAGGAAATATGCCCTAGAGGCAATAATAAAGTTATTATTTATTTCCTCATATCATGATAAATGTTTATTATTCATGCTAGAATTGTATTAACCGGAAACATGATACATGTGTGAATACATAGACAAACATATAGTCACTAGTATGCCTCTACTTGACTAGCTCATTAATCAAAGATGGTTATGTTTCCTAACCATTGACATGTGTTGTCATTTGATTAACGGAAACACATCATTAGGAGAATGAGGTGATTGACATGACCCATCCCGTTAGCTTAGCACTTGATCGTTTAGTATTCTGCTATTGCTTCCTTCATGACTTATACATGTTCCTGTAACTATGAGAATTGTGTAACTCCCGTTTACCGGAGGAACACTTTGGGTACTACCAAACGTCACAACGTAACTGGGTGATTATAAAGGAGTACTACAGGTGTCTCCGAAGGTACATGTTGAGTTAGCATAATTCGAGATTAGGTTTTGTCACTCCGATTGTCGGAGAGGTATCTCTGGGCCCTCTCGGCAATGCTCATCACTTAAGCCTTGCAAGCATGTAACTAATGAGTTAGTTATAAGATGAAGTATTACAGAACGAGTAAAGAGACTTGTCGATAACGAGATTGAACTAGGTATTGGATACCGACGATCGAATCTCGGACAAGTAACATACCGATGACAAAGGGAACAACGTATGTTGTTATGCGGTTTGACCGATAAAGATCTTCGTAGAATATGTAGGAACCAATATGGGCATCCAGGTCCCGCTATTGGTTATTGACCAGAGATGTGTCTCAGTCATGTCTACATCGTTCTCGAACCGTAGGGTCCGCACGCTTAAGGTTTCGTTGACAGTTATATTATGAGTTTATGTATTTTGATGTACCGAAGGTTGTTCGGAGTCCCGGATATGATTACGGACATGACGAGGAGTCTCGAAATGGTCGAGACATAAAGATTGATATATTGGACGGATATATTTGGACACCGGAAAGGTTCCGGAGAAGTTTGGAGCCCCGGAAGGTTACCGGAACCCCCCGGGAGGTATATGGGCCTTATTGGGCCCATGTAGGAGGAAGAGAGAAGGAGCAAGGGAAGGGGGCGCGCCCCTCCAAGCCCAATCCGAATTGGGGAAGGGGGCCGGCCCCCCTTTCCTTTCTCCTTCCCCCTCTTCCTATTACTACTACTAGTACTACTTCCTAATACTAGTACTCTTTCCTTCCCCCTCCAAATAAGATAAGGAAAAGAGAGGGAAACCTACTTGGAGTAGGTTTCCCCCTCCTCATGGCGCCCCCCTAGGGCCGGCCACCTCCTCCCTCCCTCCTTTATATACGGGGGTAGGGGGGCACCCTAGAACACACAAGTTGATCATTGATCGTTCCTTAGCCGTGTGCGGTGCCCCCCTCCACGATATTACACCTCAGTCATATTGTAGCGGTGCTTAGGCGAAGCCCTGCAACAGGAGAACATCAAGATCGTCACCACGCCGTCGTGCTGACGGAACTCCCCCTTGGCGCCTCTGCTGGATCGGAGATCGAGGGTGCGTCATCGAGCTGTACGCGTGTCAAGAACTCGGAGGTGCCGGAGTAACGGTACTTGGATCGGTTGAACCGGAGGACGTACGACTACTTCCTCTACGTTGCGTCAACGCTTCCGCTTCGGTCTACGAGGGTATGTAGACAACACTCTCCCCTCGTTGCTATATCATCACCATGATCTTGCGTGTGCGTAGGAAATTTTTTGAAATTACTACGTTCCCCAACAGTGGCATCCGAGCCTAGGTTTTATGTGTTGATGTTATATGCACGAGTAGAACACAAGTAAGTTGTGGACGATATAAGTCATACTGCCTACCAGCATGTCATACTTTGGTTCAGCGGTATTGTGAGATGAAGCGGCCCGGACCGACATTACGCGTACGCTTACGCGAGACTGGTTTCACCGTTACGAGCACTCGTGCTTAAAGGTGGCTGGCGGGTGTCTGTCTCTCTCACTTTAGTTGAACCGAGTGTGGCTACGCCCGGTCCTTGTGAAGGTTAAAACGGAGTCTATTTGACAAACTATCGTTGTGGTTTTGATGCGTAGGTGAGATTGGTTCTTGCTTAAGCCCGTAGCAGCCACGTAAAATTTGCAACAACAAAGTAGAGGACGTCTAACTTGTTTTTGCAGGGCATGTTGTGATGTGATATAGCCAAGACATGATGCTATATTTTATTGTATGAGATGATCATGTTTTGTAACCAAAGTTATCGGCAACTGGCAGGAGCCATATGGTTGTCGCTTTATTGTATGAAATGCAAACGCCCTGTAATTGCTTTACTTTATCACTAAGCGGTAGCGATAGTCGTAGAAGCAATAGATGGCGTAACGACAACGATGCTACGATAGAGATCAAGGTGTCGCGCCGGTGACGATGGTGATCACGACGGTGCTTCGAAGATGGAGATCACAAGCACAAGATGATGATGGCCATATCATATCACTTATATTGATTGCATGTGATGTTTATCCTTTATGCATCTTATCTTGCTTTGATTGACGGTAGCATTTTAAGATGATCTCTCACTAATTATCAAGAAGTGTTCTCCCTGAGTATGCACCGTTGCGAAAGTTCTTCGTGCTGAGACACCACGTGATGATCGGGTGTGATAGGCTCTACGTTCAAATACAACGGGTGCAAAACAGTTGCACACGCGGAATACTCAGGTTATACTTGACGAGCCTAGCATATACAGATATGGCCTCGGAACACGGGGACCGAAAGGTCGAGCGTGAATCATATAGTAGATATGATCAACATAGAGATGTTCACCATTGAAACTACTCCATCTCACGTGATGATCGGACATGGTTTAGTTGATTTGGATCACGTAATCACTTAGATGACTAGAGAGATGTCTGTCTAAGTGGGAGTTCTTTAGTAATATGATTAAGAACTTAAATTTATCATGAACTTAGTACCTGATAGTATTTTGCTTGTCTATGTTCGTTTGTAGATAGATGGCTCGTGCTGTTGTTCCGTTGAATTTTAATGCGTTCCTTGAGAAAGCAAAGTTGAAAGATGATGGTAGCAATTACACGGACTGGGTCCGTAACCTGAGGATTATCCTCATTGCTGCACAGAAGAGTTACGTCCTGGAAGCACCGCTGGGTGCCAGGCCTGCTGCTGATGCAACTGACGACGTTAAGAACGTCTGGCAGAGCAAAGCTGATGACTACTCTATAGTTCAGTGTGCCATGCTTTACGGCTTAGAACCGGGTCTTCAACGACGTTTTGAACGTCATGGGGCATATGAGATGTTCCAGGAGTTGAAGTTAATATTTCAAGCAAATGCCCGGATTGAGAGATATGAAGTCTCCAATAAGTTCTACAGCTGCAAGATGGAGGAGAACAGTTCTGTCAGTGAACATATACTCAAAATGTCTGGGTATAATAATCACTTGATTCAACTGGGAGTTAATCTTCCGGATGATAGCGTCATTGACAGAATTCTCCAATCACTGCCACCAAGCTACAAGAGCTTTGTGATGAACTATAATATGCAAGGGATGAACAAGACTATTCCCGAGCTCTTCGCGATGCTGAAAGCCGCAGAGGTAGAAATCAAAAAGGAGCATCAAGTGTTGATGGTCAACAAGACCACTGGTTTCAAGAAAAGGGGAAAAGGGAAGAAGAAGGGGAACTTCAAAAGGAACGGCAAACAAGTTGCTGTTCAAGTGAAGAAACCCAAGTCTGGACCTAAGCCTGAAACTGAGTGCTTCTACTGCAAGCAGACTGGACACTGGAAGCGGAACTGCCCCAAGTATTTGGCGGATAAGAAGGATGGCAAAGTGAACAAAGGTATATGTGATATACATGTTATTGATGTGTACCTTACTAATGCTCGCAGTAGCACCTGGGTATTTGATACTGGTTCTGTTGCTAAACATTTGCAACTCGAAACAGGGACTACGGATTAAGCGAAGATTAGCTAAGGACGAGGTGACGATGCGCGTGGGAAATGGTTCCAAAGTCGATGTGATCGCGGTCGGCACGCTACCTCTACATCTACCATCGGGATTAGTTTTAGACCTGAATAATTGTTATTTGGTGCCTGCGTTGAGCATGAACATTATATCTGGATCTTGTTTGATGCGAGAGGTTATTCATTTAAATCAGAGAATAATGGTTGTTCTATTTATATGAGTAATATCTTTTATGGTCATGCACCCTTGAAGAGTGGTCTATTTTTATTAAATCTCGATAGTAGTGATACACATATTCATAATGTTGAAGCCAAAAGATGCAGAGTTGATAATGATAGTGCAACATATTTGTGGCACTGCGTTTAGGTCATATCGGTGTAAAACGCATGAAGAAACTCCATACTGATGGACTTCTGGAATCACTTGATTATGAATCACTTGGTACTTGCGAACCGTGCCTCATGGGCAAGATGACCAAAACACCGTTCTCCGGATCTATGGAGAGAGCAACAGATTTGTTGGAAATCATACATACAGATGTATGTGGTCCGATGAATGTTGAGGCTCGTGGCGGATATCGTTATTTCCTCACCTTCACAGATGATTTGAGCAGATATGGGTATATCTACTTGATGAAGCACAAGTCTGAAACATTTGAAAAGTTCAAAGAATTTTAGAGTGAAGTAGAAAATCATCGTAACAAGAAAATAAAGTTTCTACGATCTGATCGTGGAGGAGAATATTTGAGTTACGAGTTTGGTTTACATTTGAAACAATGTGGAATAGTTTCGCAACTCACGCCACCTGGAACACCACAGCGAAATGGTGTGTCTGAACGTCGTAATCGTACTTTACTTGATATGGTGCGATCTATGATGTCTCTTACCGATTTACCGCTATCGTTTTGGGGTTATGCTTTAGAGACGGCCGCATTCACGTTAAATAGGGCACCATCAAAATCCGTTGAGACGACGCCTTATGAACTGTGGTTTGGCAAGAAACCAAAGTTGTCGTTTCTCAAAGTTTGGGGCTGCGATGCTTATGTGAAGAAACTTCAACCAGATAAGCTCGAACCCAAATCGGAGAAATGTGTCTTCATAGGATACCCAAAGGAGACAATTGGGTACACCTTCTATCACAGATCTGAAGGCAAGATTTTCGTTGCTAAAATCGGATCCTTTCTAGAGAAGGAGTTTCTCTCGAAAGAAGTGAGTGGGAGGAAAGTAGAACTTGATGAGATAACTGTATCTACTCCCTTTTGGAAAGTAGTTTATCACAAGAACCAGTTCCTGTGACAACTACACCAATTAGTGAGGAAGCTAATGATATTGATCATGAAACTTCAGATCAAGTTTCTACTGAACCTCGTAGGTCTATCAGAGTAAGATCCGCACCAGAGTGGTACGGAAATCCTATTCTGGAAGTCATGTTACTAGACCATGATGAACCTACGAACTATGAGGAAGCGATGATGAGCCCAGATTCCGCAAAATGGCTAGAGGCCATGAAATCTGAGATATGATCCATGTATGAAAACAAAGTATGGACTTTGGTTGACTTGCCCGATGATCGGCAAGCCATTGAGAATAAATGGATCTTTAAGAAGAAGACTGACGCTGATGGTAATGTTACTGTCTACAAAGCTCAACTTGTTGCAAAAGGTTTTCAACAAGTTCAAGGGGTTGACTACGATGAGACTTTCTCACCCGTAGCGATGCTTAAGTCTGTCCGAATCATGTTGGCTATTGCTGCATTTCATGATTATGAAATTTGGCAAATGGATGTCAAGACTGCATTCTTGAATGGATTTCTAGAAGAAGAGTTGTATATGATGCAACCTGAAGGTTTTGTTGATCCAAAAGGTGCTGACAAAGTGTGCAAGCTCCAACATTCCATTTATGGACTGGTGCAAGCATCTCGGAGTTGGAATAAACGTTTTGATAGTGTGATCAAAGCATATGGCTTTATACAGACTTTTGGAGAAGCTTGTATTTACAAGAAAGTGAGTGGGAGCTCTGTAGCATTTCTAGTTTTATATGTTGATGACATATTATTAATTGGAAATGATATAGAATTTCTGGATAGCATAAAGGGATACTTGAATAAAAGTTTTTCTATGAAAGACCTCAGTGAAGCTGCTTACATATTGGGCATCAAGATCTATAGAGATAGATCAAGACGCTTAATAGGACTTTCACAAAGTACATACCTTGACAAAATTTTGAAAAAGTTCAAAATGGATGAGGCAAAGAAAGGATTCTTGCCTATGCTACAAGGTGTGAAGTTGACTCAAACTCAATGCCCGACCACAACAGAAGATAGAGAGAAAATGAAAGATGTTCCCTATGCTTCAGCCATAGGCTCTATCATGTATGCAATGCTGTGTACCAGACCTGACGTATGCTTAGCAATAAGCTTGGCATGTAGGTACCAAAGTAATCCAGGAGTGGATCACTGGACAGCGGTCAAGAACATCCTGAAATACCTGAAAAGGACTAAGGATATGTTTCTCGTATATGGAGGTGACAAAGAGCTAGTCGTAAATGGTTACGTCGATGCAAGCTTTGACACTGATCCGGATGATTCTAAATCGCAGACCGGATACGTGTTTTTATTAAACGGTGGAGCTGTAAGTTGGTGCAGTTCTAAACAAAGCGTCGTGGCAGGATCTACATGTGAAGCGGAGTACATAGCTGCTTCTGAAGCAGCAAATGAAGGAGTCTAGATGAAGGAGTTCATTTCCGATCTAGGTGTCATACCTAGTGCATCGGGACCAATGAAGATCTTTTGTGACAATACTGGTGCAATTGCCTTGGCAAAGGAATCCAGATTTCACAAGAGGACCAAGCACATCAAGAGACGCTTCAATTCCATTCGGGACCAAGTCCAAGTGGGAGACATAGAGATTTGCAAGATACATACGGATCTGAATGTTGCAGACCCGTTGACTAAGCCTCTCTCACGAGCAAAACATGATCAGCACCAAGACTCCATGGGTGTTAGAATCATTACTATGTAATCTAGATTATTGACTCTAGTGCAAGTGGGAGACTGAAGGAAATATGCCCTAGAGGCAATAATAAAGTTATTATTTATTTCCTCATATCATGATAAATGTTTATTATTCATGCTAGAATTGTATTAACCGGAAACATGATACATGTGTGAATACATAGACAAACATATAGTCACTAGTATGCCTCTACTTGACTAGCTCATTAATCAAAGATGGTTATGTTTCCTAACCATTGACATGTGTTGTCATTTGATTATGAGGTGATTGACATGACCCATCCCGTTAGCTTAGCACTTGATCGTTTAGTATTCTGCTATTGCTTCCTTCATGACTTATACATGTTCCTGTAACTATGAGAATTGTGTAACTCCCGTTTACCGGAGGAACACTTTGGGTACTACCAAACGTCACAACGTAACTGGGTGATTATAAAGGAGTACTACAGGTGTCTCCGAAGGTACATGTTGAGTTAGCATAATTCGAGATTAGGTTTTGTCACTCCGATTGTCGGAGAGGTATCTCTGGGCCCTCTCGGCAATGCTCATCACTTAAGCCTTGCAAGCATGTAACTAATGAGTTAGTTATAAGATGAAGTATTACAGAACGAGTAAAGAGACTTGTCGATAACGAGATTGAACTAGGTATTGGATACCGACGATCGAATCTCGGACAAGTAACATACCGATGACAAAGGGAACAACGTATGTTGTTATGCGGTTTGATCGATAAAGATCTTCGTAGAATATGTAGGAACCAATATGGGCATCCAGGTCCCGCTATTGGTTATTGACCAGAGATGTGTCTCAGTCATGTCTACATCGTTCTCGAACCGTAGGGTCCGCACGCTTAAGGTTTCGATGACAGTTATATTATGAGTTTATGTATTTTGATGTACCGAAGGTTGTTCGGAGTCCCGGATATGATTACGGACATGACGAGGAGTCTCGAAATGGTTGAGACATAAAGATTGATATATTGGACGGATATATTTGGACACCGGAAAGGTTCCGGAGAAGTTTGGAGCCCCGGAAGGTTACCGGAACCCCCCGGGGGGTATATGGGCCTTATTGGGCCCATGTAGGAGGAAGAGAGAACGAGCAAGGGAAGGGGGCGCGCCCCCCAAGCCCAATCCGAATTGGGGAAGGGGGCCGGCCCCCCCTTTCCTTTCTCCTTCCCCCTCTTCCTATTACTACTACTAGTACTACTTCCTAATACTAGTACTCTTTCCTTCCCCCTCCAAATAAGATAAGGAAAAGAGAGGGAAACCTACTTGGAGTAGGTTTCCCCCTCCTCATGGCGCCCCCCCTAGGGCCGGCCACCTCCTCCCTCCCTCCTTTATATACGGGGGTAGGGGGGCACCCTAGAACACACAAGTTGATCATTGGTCGTTCCTTAGCCGTGTGCGGTGCCCCCCTCCACGATATTACACCTCGGTCATATTGTAGCGGTGCTTAGGCGAAGCCCTGCAATAGGAGAACATCAAGATCGTCACCACGCCGTCGTGCTGACGGAACTCCCCCTCGGCGCCTCTGCTGGATCGGAGATCGAGGGTGCGTCATCGAGCTGTACGCGTGTCAAGAACTCGGAGGTGCCGGAGTAACGGTACTTGGATCGGTTGAACCGGAGGACGTACGACTACTTCCTCTATGTTGCGTCAACGCTTCCGCTTCGGTCTACGAGGGTATGTAGACAACACTCTCCCCTCGTTGCTATATCATCACCATGATCTTGCGTGTGTGTAGGAATTTTTTTGAAATTACTACGTTCCCCAACATCATGCACAACCCCAATGACGAGTCAAGCAATTGGTTCATACTTTTTAATGCGCTTCAGCTTTTTCAACCCTCACGCAATACATGAGCGCAAGCCATGGATATAGCACTATAGGTGGAATAGAATATAATGGTGGAGGTTTATATGGAGAAGACAAAAAGGGAGAAAGTCTCACATCGACGCGGCTAATCAACGGGCTATGGAGATGCCCATCAATTGATGTCAATGCGAGGAGTAGGGATTGCCATGCAATGGATGCACTAGAGCTATAAGTGTATGAAAGCTCAAACTGAAAACTAAGTGGGTGTGCATCCAACTTGCTTGCTCATGAAGACCTAGGGCATTTGAGGAAGCCCATCGTTGGAATATACAAGCCAAGTTCTATAATGAAAATTCCCACTAGTATATGAAAGTGACAACATAGGAGACAATCTATATGAAGAACATGGTGCTACTTTGAAGCACAAGTGTGGAAAAAGGATAGTAACATTGCCCCTTTTTTTTCTTTCTTTTTTCTTTTTTTCTTTTCGGGTGGGCTTCTTTGGCCCCCTTTTTATTTAGGCTTCTTTGGCCTTTCCTTTTTTTTCTTTTTTTCTTTTTTATGGGGCAATGCTCTATAATGATGATCATCATACTTTTATTTACTTACAACTCGTTACTAGAACAAAGATATGACTCTATATGAATGCTTCCGGCGGTGTACCGGGATGTGCAATGATCTAGCGTAGCAATGACATTAAAGACGGACAAGCCATGAAAACATCATGCTAGCTATCTTACGATCATGCAAAGCAATATGACAACAAATGCTCAAGTCATGTATATGATGATGATGGAAGTTGCATGACAATATATCTCGGAATGGCTATGGAAATGCCATGATAGGTAGGTATGGTGGCTATTTTGAGGAAGATATAATGAGGCTTATGTGTGATAGAGCGTATCGTATCACGGGGTTTGGATGCACCGGCGAAGTTTGCACCAACTCTCGAGGTGAGAAAGGGCAATGCACGGTACCGAAGAGGCTAGCAATGATGGAAAGGTAAAAGTGTGTATAATCCATGGACTCATATTAGACATAAAGAACTCATATACTTATTGCAAAAGTTTATTATCCCTCAAAGCAAAGTACTACTACGCATGCCCCTAGGGGGATAGATTGGTAGGAAAAGACCATTGCTCGTCCCCGACTGCCACTCATAAGGAAGACAATCAAAGAAACACCCCATGCTTCAAATTTGTCACACAACGGTTACCATACGTGCATGCTACGAGACTTGCAAACCTCAACACAAGTGTCTCTACAATCCACAACCACCCACTAGCATGACTCTAATATCACCATCTTTATATCGCAAAACTATTGCGAGGAATCAAACATATCACATTCAGCGATCTACAAGTTTATGTAGGATTTTATGACTAACCATGTGAATGACCAATTCCTGTCATCTCTCTAAATTGATATAAGTGAAGTAAGAGAGTTTAATTCTTTCTGCAAAAGATATGCCCACGCTCTAACAAATATAACTGAAGCAAAAGAGCATTCTACAAATGGCGGTTCTCTATGTGAAGAGAAATAGGCAATCCAAACTTCAAATGATATAAGTAAAGCACATGAAGCATTCTATAAAGCCATACTCAAAAGATTTAAGTGAAGTGCAATGAGCATTCTATAAATCAACCAAGGACTATCTCATGCCAGCATGGTGCATAAAAAAAATGAAAACTAAATGCAAAAGACGCTCCAAGACTTGCACATAATGCATAAACGAAACGAATACGAAAACATACCGATACTTGTTGAAGAAAGAGGGGATGCCTTCCGGGGCATCCCCAAGCTTAGACGCTTGAGTCTCCTTGAATATTTACTTGGGGTGCCTCGGGCATCCTCAAGCTTAAGCTCTTGCCTCTCTTCCTTTTCCTCATATCGGAACCTCCTCGTTTAGACACTTCATCCACACAAAACTTCAACAGAAAACTCGGTAAGATCCGTTAGTATAATAAAGCAAATCACCACTTTAAGTACTGTTGCAAACCAATTCATATTTTGTTTTTGCATTGTGTCTACTGTAACATAACTTTTTCATGGCTTAATCCACTGATATAAATTTATAGATTCATCAAAAGAAGCAAACTATGCATCAAAAACAGAATCTGTCAAAAACAGAACAGTCTGTAGCAATCTGAACATTCACCATACTTATGGTACCCCAAAAATTCTACCAAAATTAGTAAAAATAAAAAAGTTGTACATAAAGATATTTCAAAAGGAATCAGAACCATTTGACGTTCCAGTTAAAAATATAAAATCGAGCACAACAGCCAAAGTTTCTGTCCTGCACCGTACAAACCAACAAGCATTGTAAACATCCTAAAGGGAAACCTTGGCACATTATTTTTGTAATACAATGAAATTATAAAAGGGGATAATTATTTTTTATGAAAAGTTTCTTTAATCAAGATTCACAAAGTTTCCATGAGCATGAACAAATTTCAAGGCTAGCTCCCACTTCAACAATGCTTGTCTTCCTCACTTTCACTTTCCTTTTTGAAAAGTTTTTAGGTTCCCCTCTTTATTTTTTTTTTGTTTTTAAACTATATAAAAGCACTCAACAGAAATAAATGACTCTCTAAATGACTCTCTAAAACTTCCGGGTTGTCTCCCTGGCAGTGCTTTCTTTAAAGCCATTAAGCTAGGCATATAGTGCTCAAGTAATGGATCCACCCGGATCCCTAGGTATATCAAAGCCAATTTTAATTAACAATGGTTTGTAATTTAGTAATGAGCACAAAGTAACATATATCAATGCAACAACGAAGTCTAACTCTCTTCCTATGCATGTCATAAAAGAACAATTCATGCACATCAAGTAAAGGCCAATGCATAGTATAAGCAGTTTCTTGCAATTTTATCGTGTTGGAAACATAAAGAGGCGGAGATGTAGCTCCTCTATCATAATAATTGCAAGTAGGAGAAGCAAGCACATGCATATTATATTCATCAAAATCATCATGTGCAACGGTAAAAGGCAACCAATCAACATAATCCTTAATAAGCACAAACTTCTCCGATATAGTGTAGTTGGGAGAATTCAAAAAGATAATAGGACTATCACGCGTGGGTGCAATAGCAACAATTTCATGTTTAACATAAGAAACTATAGCAAGTTCATCTCCATAAGAATAATTCATATTGGCATCTTGGCCACAAGCATAGCAATCATCATCAAAAAGGGATATTTCAAGAGAATCAACGGGATCATAGCAATCATCATAGCAATCATCCTTCGGTAAGGACGAAGGGGAATTAAACAATGTATGAGTTGAAGAGTTACTCTCATTAGAAGGTGGGCACGGGTAGCTAATCTGCTCTTCCTCCTTTTGCTCTTCGCTCTCCTCATCATCTTTTTCATCCAATGAGCTCACAGTTTCATCAATTTCTTCTTCCATAGCTTCCTGCAAAATATTAGTCTCTTCTTGGACAGCGGAGACTTTCTGAATAAATGCATTAATATAGTAATTGTATTCATAATTTTCATAGCAATATCTAAGTATAGCAAGATTTTCTGGTCTATAAACTGAATCATCAAAATCATCAAACACTTTAAACATAGATTCAATCTCATAAGCACCCATAAAAGCAACAAATTCTTCAATTTGTTCCACATCATAGTAATCGTATCTACCATTAGCATAAGAAGCTAAGGTTTTATTATCATTGAATTTGCATGAAAAGGGAAGGTGTGGATCCTTCATCCTAGAGCAACAAGTATAATCATGCATCATGCATAGTTGACGAGCATTCCAACGCAAAATAATAAATTGATCCCATAATAGTTTCCCTTTTTGTGTCGAGCGATAATCCCTAAAGTATTCACGTTGATCCAACGTGTCTCCCATTATAAAGTTGAATGGGGTTTCCTCAGGATTATCAAAGTAGTACATAATATCTTTCACATAAAGAGAATCGGGGGTTTTTAGGAGTTACCCCATCTACATGAGTAGCAAGTACCTCTAATTTTTTTGGTATTTTTTGTTCCTTATCCATAACTAAAGATAGAGAACAACTAATAACAGCAAATAAAAAATACTTAGTGATAAAGCAAACAAGCACACACGAGAATATTCACCCCACGCTATGACTCCCCAGCAACGGCGCCAGAAAAAGGTCTTGATAACCCACAAGTGTAGGGGATCGTAACAGTTTTCGATAAGTAAGAGTGTCGAACCCAACGAGGAGCTAAAGGTAGAATAAATATTCCCTCAAGTTCTATCGACCACTGATACAACTCTACGCACGCTTGACGTTCGCTTTACCTAGAACAAGTATGAAACTAGAAGTACTTTGTAGGTGTTGTTGGATAGGTTTGCAAGATAATAAAGAGCATGCAAATAAAAGCTAGGGGCTGTTTAGATAAAGAAGTAATAAAGTAAATATAGCGAGTGTGGAAAAGTGGTGGTAGGAGTTGTGGAATTGTCCCTAAGCAATTGATTATGTTACTAGACAGGTAATCACTATTGCAATTCTATTTGAGGGAGAGGCATAAGTTAACACAATTTCTCTACTTGAATCATATGCACTTATGATTGGAACTCTACCAAGCATCCACAACTACTAAAGATTCATTAAGGTAAAACCCAACCATAGCATTAAAGTATCAAGTCCTCTTTATCCCATACGCAACAACCTACTTACTCGGGTTTGTATTTCAGTCACTCACGCAACCCACTATAAGCAAATCATGAACGCATTGCAACACCCTACAGCGGTAATCCCTCACGCTTGCGCGACACGGAGGGCACAATAGGACAGCACCAATAATAAAACATGCAACTCAAACCAATCATAGAAATTCATCAATCACCAATAGGACAACGAAAATCTGCTCAAACATCATAGGATGGCAACACATCATTGGAAAATAATATGAAGCATAAAGCACCATGTTCAAGTAGAGGGTACAACGGGTTGCGGGAGAGTGGACCGCTGGATATAGAAGGGGGAAGGTGATGGAGATGTTGGTGAAGATGAGGGCGGTGTTGGTGAAGATCGCGGTGATGATGATGGCCCCCGGCAGTGCTCCGGCGCCACCGGAAGCAAGGGGAAGAGAGCCCCCCTTCTTCTTCTTCTTCCTTGACCTCCTCCCTAGATGGGAGAATGGTTTCCCCTCTGGTCCTTGGCTCCCATGGCGTGGGAGGGTCGAGATCCCCTCCGAGATTGGATCTATCTCTCTGTTTCTACGTTCTCAGATTCTACCCCTTCACCGTTTCTTTAATATCCGAAGATCCGTAACTCCGATTCGGGTGAATCTTTCGCCCAGATTTTTCTCGTAAAATTAGCTTTCCTGCAGCAAAAGAAGGGCATCAACCGCCTTA
>NC_041393.1:609703704-609706847 GCF_002162155.2 Triticum dicoccoides | reverse complement strand
GAGGTGGGTGGTGGGTGTGCCCCCCTGTCTCGTGGCCACCTCGGAGACTGTTTCACATTGATTCTTCCTCCGAAAAATCCCAAATATTCCAAAATAATTCTCCGTCCATTTTTATCCCGTTTGGACTCCGTTTGATATTGGTTTTTTGCGAAACAAAAAACATGCGACAGACAGGAACTGACACTAGGCACTGGATCAATATGTTAGTCCCCAAAATAGTATAAAAAGTTGTCAAAAGTATATGAAAGTTGAAGAATATTGGCATGGAACAATCAAAAATTATAGATACGATGGAGTCGTATCAAAGACCTAGAGGTCCGCTCTTCAATCGACGTGATGCACGTGACGAAGAACCTTTGCATGAACCTTCTAGGCTTCTTAGGCGTGTATGGGAAGACATAAGATACACCGGAGGCACGGGAGGACCTGCAACGTTTGCACGAAAAAGACGGCATGCCTCCAAAGCAGTATGAAGGTCCTGCCAGCTACACAATTACCAAATAAGAGAAGGAAATCTTCTTTGAATGCCTGCTCAGTATGAAGGTCCTGTCTGGCTACTCATCAAATATAAAGGGAATAATAAATATGGCAGAGAAAAACTTCCAGAACCTAAAGTCTCATGAGTGCCACGTGATTATGACGCAACTGCTTACGGTTGCATTGAGGGGGCTTTTACCAAAAAATGCTCGATTAGCCATTGTGAAGCTATGTTCATTCCTCAATGCAATCTCTCAGAAAGTGATCGATCCAGAAAACCTACCAAGGTTAAGGAGTGATGTGGCGCAATGTCTTGTCAGTTTTGAGCTCATGTTCCCACCATCCTTCTTCAATATCATGACGCACGTCCTAGTTCATCTAGTCGACGAGATTGTTGTTCTGGGCCATGTATTTCTACACAATATGTTCCCCTTTGAGAAGTTCATGGGAGTTCTAACAAAATATGTCCGTAACCGCTCTAGGCCAGAAGGAAGCATCTCCATGGGCCATCAAACAGAGGATGTCATTGGATTTTGTGTTGACTTCATTCCTGACCTTAAGAAGATAGGTCTCCCTCAATCGCGGTAGGAGGGGAGACTGGGTGGAAATGGCACGCTAGGAGGGGACTCAATAATATGTAGGGACGGGCATTCTTGGTCTCAAGCACACTACACGGTTCTACAAAATTTTACCTTGGTGACCCCGTATGTCGATGAACACAAGAACATTCTGCACTCCAAACACCTGGACCAGTGTGACGACTGGATTACATGTGAACACATTAGGAGTTTCGGCAGTTGGTTCCAAACACATCTCAGGTGTGACAACACTGTTTCTAATGACCTGTACTCGTTGGCGAGGGAACCATCCTCGACTGTAATGACTTACAAAGGGTACGAGATAAATGGGAATACATTTTACATGATCGCCCAAGATCAAAAGAGCACCAACCAAAACAGTGGTGTTCGCTTTGATGCAGCAACCAAGAGGGGAAATGACATATATTATGATTACATAGTGGACATATGGGAACTTGACTACGAATATATGATATTAAGGTCTCTTTGTTTAAATGCAAATGGGTTAACCTGTCAGGAGGCGGGGTACAGGTAGACCCACAGTACAGAATGACAATAGTGGATCTGAACAATTTGGGGTACACAGCCGAGCCATTCGTCCTAGCCAATGATGTGGCACAAGTTTTCTATGTGAAGGACATGTCTACCAAACCGAGAAAAAGAAAAGATAAGAAAGCGGATACATCATACGATGAGCCAAAGCACCACATAGTTCTTTCAGGAAAAAGAGACATCGTGGGATTGGAGGGAAGACAGACGTGTCTGAAGATTATGAAAAGTTTCATGAAATTCCTCTCTTCAAAGTCAAGGCTGACCCAAGCACCCTATTAAACGATGAAGATTATCAATGGTTACGGCGCAATAAGCAAAGAACACAAGCGAAGAAAAAGTGAAGACTTTCTATCAACAACTATTATGATGATGCCTTTGACGGAATATCACTGCAGTTACATATGAACAAATGAAATCCCTTTGTAACAGATGAGTTTTCGTCCGAAACCCTGATACTTCCAAAGAGATTGTCTGTTTTGTGCACGAAGTGCATCCAGTTTTTGTCGTAACCCTCTCAACTTTTAAACACATGCCATGTGGGTGAAATGATGATACCATGCCAACTTTCAACCTTTTCAGAGTTCATTTGAAATGCTTTTCAGTTTCAGGGATCAACCAAAAAGCTTTTATAAACCTCTAGTATTATTGAAACTAAAATTATATAAAATTTATGCAACTAAAATTATCAAAGTATTTTCTGTTCAAAACATTAAAAGCAAAAAGAATTTTCATAAAATAAATAAAAAAGCAAAAAATAAAATAAAATAAATAAGTAGAAACAAAATAAAATAAATAAGTACAAACAAAATAAACTTTAATAAATAAGTAGAAATAAAATAAACTTTAATAAAGTAAAATAAATAAACTTTCATAAAATATATAAAAATATCAACAGTAAGTAGAAACAAAATAAAATAAATAAAGCAAAAAAAGAATTTTCATAAAATAAATAAAAAGGCAAAAAAGAAAAGAAAATTAATAAGTAGAAACTAAATAAACTTTAATAAAAAAGTAGAAACAAAATAAACTTTAATTAAGTAAAACAAATAAACTTTAATAAAATAAATAAAAATAGCAACAGTAAGTAGAAACAAAAAAAATAAAGCAAAAAAAGTGCCACCTACTGGGCCACCACGGCTTGAATACGACTAAAAACCCAATCATGGGTCAGGATTCAAGCCCACAGCAGGCCCAGTAGGCTCACACGCACACAGAAACTGGTTAGGCCCGAAAGCCTGCAGTTGAGAGGAGCTCGAGAGGGTGGGCGCAGCAGCGCTTATAAACCACTCTCGAGCTCTCTCAACTAGCCAGCTGGGACTAAACTTTTGACGTGGGCAGAACAAGGCCTTTGGTCCCGGTTGATGGCACCAACCGGGACTAAAGGGGGCATTGGTCCCGGTTCGTGGCACCAACCGGTACCAATGCCCCCCTTTAGTCCCGGTTGGTGCCACCAACCGGGACCAAAGGCCTCTGCTTCCCGCCCTTTGGGCTGCTGAAAAGAGACCTTTGGTCCCGGTTGGTGGCACCAATCGAGAC
>NC_041393.1:609690297-609703065 GCF_002162155.2 Triticum dicoccoides | reverse complement strand
CAGCCCCCTTAGGAGCCGTCGCCCCTGCCCCGAGTGTGCGCCCCCTGCCCCGTCGATGTCATAGCCGTCACCGTCCTCTCCGCCGACCCCGCGCCCCTGCCCCTCCTCACCTTGGTCTAGCCGGCGCCCTTCCTTTCCTTGTTTTTTTTCATATATATGATGATATATATGCTTGTTTTTTCATATATATGCTTATTTTTTCATATATATGATGATATATATGCTTGTTATCATAATTGTTTTCGTTCATATATATGATGAATTTTTTGTAGAATATGATTTTTTTTGTTCATAGATGATCATATATATGATGTATGCATGGATGTGGATGGAATATGATGTTTTTTGTTCATAGAATATGATTTTTTTTATTCATAGATTTTTTTTGTTCATGAGAGAGGCGGGGACGTCGAGGAAGTTGTACTGTTTAGGGTTAGGGTCGTCGAGGAGGATGGAAAATAAGGAAAAAGAGTAAAAGAGGAAGAAGGAAGAAGGAGAATAAGAAGGAGAAGAAGAGGAGAAAAATAATAAGTAGAGGAAGTAGAAGAAAAAAAAGAGAAGAAGAAGGAATAAAGGAGAATAAGAAGAATTTTTTTCTTCTCCTCCTCTATTCCTTCTTCTTCTCCTCTTTCTTTATTCTATTTTTTATTCTTCTTCTTCTTCTTCTTCTCTTTTTTTTCTTCTCCTCTTTTCTTCTTCTTCTTCTTCTTCTTCTTCTTCTTCTTCTTCTTCTTATTATTATTATTATTATTATTATTATTATTATTATTATTATTATTATTATTATTATTATTATTATTATTATTATTATTATTATCAGGAACGAGGGTGTCGAAGATCGCCGAGGGGTCGAGGGTCGGGAACTAGGCTAGAGAGTTGAGGGTCACAGAGGGTGGAGGGTCGTCGAGGCCGGTCGAGGGTCAAGGGTTTGAGGGTTCTAGGGTCGAGGGTTCGAGGGTCGAGGTCGTCGAGGGGTCGAGGGTTCGAGGGTTCTAGGGTCGAGGGTTGAGGGTTCGAGGGTCGTCGAGGGGCCGAGGGTTCGAAGGTCAAGGGTCGTCGAGGGGTCAAGGATCGCCGAGGGGTCGAGAGGTTGCCTAGTGTCAAAGTATTGAAGAAATCCATGGCTTCATCATTAGCCGGAAGTAACCGGGGCATGATGGTACGAAGTTCTCGAAAGTTATTTTGGAACGGAGTCCTGGATAGGATAATCCGCCTTTTGGTACAAATTTCAGCAAAGGCCTTCCAAATAGCAATATTCGGAAGGCTCTTGCTGTACTTTGGACCAAAAAGCGAATTATCCTATCTGGGATTCTGTTCCAGAATAATTTTATATTGGAGAACTTCGTACCATCATGCGTCTGTTACTTTCGCCTAATGATGAAGACATGGTTTTGTTGAATCCTTTGACACTAGACAAACGTGACATGAGGGGATCGAGGGTCCGGAACTAGGGTAGAGGGTCGTGGATCGCCGAGCGGTCGAGGGTCGTGAACTAGCTAGGATCAAGGGTCGAGGGTCGCCGAGGGGTCGAGGGTCGTCGAGGGGTCGATATACCCCCTCTCCGATAACTTCGACATGAGGGGGGGGGTCGATATACCCCCTCCCCAATAACATTTTGTTCTATGTATATGTCGTCGTTGTCGATATACCCCCTCTCCGATAACTTCGACATGAGGGGGGTCGATATACCCCCTCCCTGATAACATTTTTTTCTATGTATATGTCGTTGTTGTCGATATACCCCCTCCCTAATAACTTCAATATATCCATCTCTCATGTTTGTATATTAATTTCCATGTTGTAATATTTGCAGAAACTATGGATCAACAAAGAGACTTCGAACAAGAAGAGATATTGGGGGACATAATCTGCGACGGACGTGATGTCATGTCGTTTCTCAACAACATCGAAGAAGGTCTGCAAGGATAGGAAGCATGCTACGGTGATCAAACAATGGAGGAGGAAAGTGATGATCATGATGGTGGCTCCGGCGACCGTGATGACGCCTCCGATGACCGAACGGAGTCGGGATCAGCTGTTGCAAAGTCCGGCGAGGTCTATATATATATATATATATATATATATATATATATATATATATATATATATATATTAAGCGTGTGCTGACTAGCTAATTGATGCATTATAAATATTTGGTATGTATATATATTAACTCTTCTTTCTTCTTTTATATAGCCCTTCGGATCAAGCAATACTTCAGTAAAGAAACGAGGCCCGAAGAAAAAGTTGCGCCCGGATGAAAGGTTCACGATCATAGAAATCGCGCGCGATGGCCAACCAATTAAACCCCTCCAGATCAAGGAAGAATTTTCTGCTCAGTGCGGGGTTCTTGTTAGGGACATGATCCCGGTCAGCATCGAGCTATGGAATGAGCCTAAGAAGGAAGAGCTTCAAGTTTCTTTTGTCGAATATAGATAGAAAGAAGATCTTTGGAAAGTGCTGAAGGTAAATTTCACCCTACCAGAAGAGGAAGATCCGGAGAATCCAGTTATAGAGCCATTGATCAAGTCCTGTGCTCTCAAGAAGATGACAGATCTATTCAGGAGGTGGAAGAATGAGTTGAAAGGAATGTGTGTCGACCAAGACAAGACTCCAGAATTCACCGACCGATTTGAGAAGATAAGAGATCACTGGCCCGCATTTGTGGCCAACAAGACATCAAAGAGGAGTAAGAAGATGTCAGTGATTAACAAGATAAATGCTACAAAGAAGGAGCATCACCATCGCACGGGGTCAGGTGGCTACCTCAAAGCCCGGCCGTTGTGCGACAAGGCTGAGCGGGACCTAATTGCTAAAGGGGTCGAACCAGAGACATTGCACTGGCCAGACCATTGTAGGACTTGGTTCTTCGGGGCTGGTGGAACATTGGACCCTGAAACAGGGAAGTGCTGCTGGACGGATGAGCAACTTGCAACACCCGTCAAGAAGCTTCAGAAAGCAATAAACAAAGTGCGGGAAGGGAAGTTCATTCCCGACAGAGAGAATGATGAGCTCACAAGGGCCCTCGGGAATCCTGAGCACCCTGCTACGTCTTGAGCTTGCGTTGGTTTTCCTCGAAGAGGAGAGGGTGATGCAGCACAGTAGCGTAAGTTTTTCCCTTAGTTTTTGAGAACCAAGGTATCAATCCAGTAGGAGGCTTCTCAGCAAGTCCCACGAACCTACACAAACAAACAAAGAACTCGCAACCAACGCGACAAAGGGGTTGTCAATCCCTTCACGGCCACTTGCGAAAGTGAGATCTGATAGAGATAATATGATAAGATAAATATATTTTTGGTATTTTATAATATAGATGCAAAAAATAAAGATGCAAATAAAAGTAGATTGGAAGCAAATATGATAAGAGATAGATCCGGGGGCCATAGGTTTCACTAGAGGCTTCTCTCGAGAGCATAAGTATTACGGTGGGTGAAAAAATTACTGTCGAGCAATTGATAGAAAAGCGAATAATTATGACGTTATCTAGGCATGATCATGTATATAGGCATCACGTCCGCAGCAAGTAGACCGACTCCTGCCTGCATCTACTACTATTACTCCACACATCGACCGCTATCCAACATGCATCTAGAGTATTAATTTCATAAGAACAGAGTAACGCATTAAGCAAGATGACATGATGTAGAGGGAAAAACTCAAGCAATATGATATAAACCCCATCTTTTTATCCTCAATGGCAACAATACAATACGTGTCTTGCAACCCTTTCTGTCACTGGGTAATAACACCGCAAGATTGAACCGAAAGCTAAGCACTTCTCCCATGGCAAGAAAGATCAATCTAGTAGGCAAACCGATAATTCGAAGAGACTTGCAAAGATAACTCAATCATATAAAAGAATTCAGAGAAGATTCAATTATTATCCATAGATAAATCTGATCATAAACCCACAATTCCTCGGATCTCGACAAACACATCGCAAAAAGAGATTACATCGAATAGTTCTTCACAGGAGAGGGGAAGAACATTGTATTGAGATCCAAAAAGAGAGAAGAAGCCATCTAGCTAATAACTATGGACCCGTAGGTCTGTGGTAAACTACTCACAACTCATAGGAGGGGCAAGGATGTTGACGTAGAAGCCCTCTGTGGTGGATTCCCCCTCCGACAGAACGCCGGCGACGGCTCCAAGATGGGATCTCGCTGATACAGAAGGTTACGGCGATGGAAATTGTGTTTCGGGTTGCTCCTGGATGTTTTCGGGGTACGTAGGCTTATATAGGAGGAAGAAGTACATCGGTGGACGCCCGAGGGGCCCACGAGACAGGGGGCGCGCCCTACAGGGGGGGGGGCGCCCTCCTATCTCGTGGGAGCCTCGGCTTCTTCTTGACTTGCACTCCAAGTCCTCTGGATCACGTTCGTTCCAAAAATCATGCTCCCAGAGGTTTCTTTCCGTTTGGACTCCATTTGATATTCTTTTTCTTCGAAATATTGAAATAGGCAAAAAACAGCAATACGGGCTGGGCCTCCGGTTAGTAGGTTAGTCCCAAAAATGATAATAATTTATAAAATAAAGCCCATAAACATCCAAAACAGGTAATATAATAGCATGGAACAATCAAAAATTATAGATACGTTGGAGACGTATCAAGCATCCCCAAGCTTAATTCCTGCTCGTCCTCGAGTAGGTAAATGATAAAAAAGAAATTTTTGATGTGGAATGCTACCTAGCATAAATCTCAATGTAATTTTCTTAATTGTGGCATGAATGTTCAGATCCAAATGATTCAAGATAAAAGTTCATATTGATAAAAGAAATAGTAACACTTCAAGCATACTAATAAAAGCAATCATGTCTTCTCAAAATAACATGGCTAAAGAAAGTTCATCCCTACAAAATCATATAGTTGTGCTATGCTTCATTTTCGTCACACAAAGATGTTCTCAACTTCTATATCCCCGATGACAAGCCAAACAATTGTTTCGTACTTAAATAATCTCAAACTTTTTCAACCTTCACACAATAAATGAGCGTGAGCCATGGATATATCACTATGGGTGGAATAGAATAATGATTGGGGATTGTGTGGAGAAGAGAAAAAAGGAGAAAGTCTCACATTGACGAGGATAATCAACGGGCTACGGGAATGCCCATCAATTGATGTCAACATGAGGAGTAGGGATTGCCATGCAACGGATGCACTAGAGCTATAAATGAATGAAAGCTCAACAAAAGAAAACTAGTGGATGTGCATCCAACTTGTTTGCTCACGAAGACCTAGGGCATTTGAGGAAGCCCATCGTAGGAATATACAAGCCAAGTTCTATAATGAAAAACTCCCACTAGTATATGAAAGTGACAACCTATGAGACTCTCTACATGAAGAACATGGTGCTACTTTGAAGCACAATATATGAGACTCATAAAGAACAAGGTGCTACTTTGAAGCACAAGTGTGAAAAAGAGATAGTAGCATTGCCCTTTTTATTTATTTTCTTCTTTTTTTTCTTTTTTTCTTTTTTTTCTTTTTGCCTTTTTTGCCTTCCTTTTCTTTTTTCTTTTTGGGCAATGCTCTAATAATGATGATCATCACACTTCTATTGATTACAACATATGAATTACAACTCGAAACTAGAACAAGATATGACTCTATATAAATGCCTCTGGCGGTGTACCGGGATGGTACAATGAATCAAGAGTGACATGTATGGAAAATAATGCATGGTGGCTTTGCCACAAATACGATGTCAACTACATGATCATGCAGTGGAAATATGACAAAAGTAATGTATGTCATGATGATGATGAACGAAACGGTGGAAAGTTGCATGGCAATATATCTTGGAATGGCTATGGAAATGCCATAAATAGGTAGGTATGGTGGATGTTTTGAGGAAGATATAAGGAGGTTTATGTGTGATAGAGCGTATCATATCACGAGGTTTGGATGCATCGGCGAAGTTTGCACCAACTCTCAAGGTGAGAAAGGGCAATGCATGGTACCGAAGAGGCTAGCAATGATGGAAAGGTAAAAGTGCTTATAATCCATGGACTCAACATTAGTCAAAAGAACTCATATACTTATTGCAAAAATTTAGAAGTCATCAAAAATCAAGCACTACGCGCATGCTCTTAGGGGGATAGATCGGTAGGAAAAGACCATCGCTCGTCCCCGACCACCACTCATAAGGATGCACAAGCCAGTTACACTTCATGTTTCAAATTTGTTACACAACTTTAACCATATGTGCATGCTACGGGGCTTTCTAACTTCAACATAAGTATTCTTTAAATTCATAATCACCCAACTAGCATGACTTTAATATCACTACCTTCATATCTCAAAACAATTATCAACTATCAAGTTGATCATAGCATCCAATTCACTTCCTATGATAATTTTTATTATACCCAACTTGGATGCTCATCATTCTAGGACCAATTCATAACCATAGCAAATACCATGTGTTCTAAAAGACTCTAAAAATAATATAAGTGAAGCATGAGAGACTAGCAATTTCTTCAAAATTAATCCACCACCGTGCTCTAAAAGATATAAGTGAAGCACTAGAGCAAAAACTATCAAGCTCAAAAGATATAAGTGAAGCACATAGAGCATTCTATCAAATCCTAAGCAAATAGGCTTCTCCCAAAAGTTGTGTTACATCAAGAATGATTGTGGTAAACTAAAAAGCAAAGACCAATATAATACACGACGCTCCAAGCAAAACACATATCATGTGGTAAATAAAAATATAGCTCCAAGTAAAGTTACCAATGAACGAAGACGAAAGAGGGGATGCCTTCCCGGGGCATCCCCAAGCTTAGGCTTTTGGCTATCCTTAAATATCTTGGGGTGCCTTGGGCATCCCCAAGCTTAGGCTCTTGCCACTCTTTATTCCATAGTCCATAAAAGCTTTACCCAAAACTTGAAAACTTCACAACACAAAACTCAACAGGAAATCTTATAAGCTCCGTTAGTGAAAGAAAACAAAACCACCACATAAGGTACTGTAATGAACTCATTCTTTATTTATTTTGGTGTTAAAACTACTGTATTCCAAGTTCTCTATGGTTCATACCCTTACATACTAGCCATAGATGCATCAAAATAAGCAAACAACACACGAAAAACAGAATCTGTCAAAAACAGAACAGTATGTAGCAATCTGTAACTAACGCAAACTTCTGGAACTCTAAAAATTCTACCAAAATAGGACGTTCTAAAAAATTTGTTTATTGATCAGCAGCAAAAAGAATCAGCAAAAGCTCGTTTCTGTGATTCATTGAATTTTTCTCGTGAGCGCAAAGTTTCTGTTTTTCAGCAGAATCAAATCAACTATCATCATAGTTTATCCTATAGGTTCTACTTGGCACAAACACTAAATAAAACATGAAAACACATCTAAACATAAAGTAGAAACAAAATTTAACACTAAACAGGAACAAAACAAAGAACATAAAGAAAATTGGGTTGCCTCCCAACTAGCGCTATCGTTTAACGCCCCTAGCTAGGCATAAAAGCGAAGATAGATCTAAGTAGTGCCATCTTTGGCACTTGATTCATTCATAGAGCACTTGTGATCTCTAGGGTTTTCTCTCCTTTTAGCAATGGTTAAACCTTTAGGCAAAAATTCAAGAAATTCATTGGTAGCAAAAGGTTCCTTAATGATAGAAAAACAATTGGGATAAACGCTTATGGATTTGAGATCCGCGTCTCCCTTATTAGAAGAATCACCCTTATTTTTAGGGACATAAATAAACTTGGCAGTTTTAGTAGAGGGGTTTGGAGTGTTTTTCATAGAGGAAAAAGCGGAACCTAAGTTTGTAATGATATCCTCAAGTTTACCGATTCTAGTAGAGTCTAGATCTATTCTCTCATTTACTATAGGTTCTTTCTCTTTAAGATTTTTCAAAGTAACTCCAACCCTAGATCCATATTGGGTGATATGATTATGAATCTTTTTATCCAAATTTTCAATTGACTCAACAGTGGCAATTTTTTTTTCAATAATATCAAGCCATTGCATAATGTGTTCTAAAGTTAAAACAATTCCATTAACCAAAAGAGGTGGTGGGCCAAACAAATCTAACATAGCATTATAAGAATCAAACGTATGGCTAGGCAAGAAATCACCTCCGGCAACAGTATCAAGAACACGTCTATTCCAAGGAGTAATGCCTACATAAAAATTGCGGAGAAGAACGGAAGTAGAAAGCTTCCTAGTAGATCTATTTTGAGAAATGCAAATTCTATGCCAAGCATCTTTTAAATTTTCTCCCCCCTTTGTTTGAAATTGAGGATTTCATGTTTGGGAGTAATAAAGAGGATAGGAGGACTAGCCATAACGACGAGGTAAACGATCTAACACACGAGCAAACGGAAAAAGGCAAACGGAAAAGAGAGGAGGTAGATTGAGAAAGAGAGGGCGAATAAAACGGCAAGGGTGAAGTGGGGGAGAGGAAAACGAGAGGCAAATGGCAAATAATGTAAATGCGAGGGAGATGAGTTTGTGATGGGTACTTGGTATGTCTTGACTTGAGCGAAGACCTCCCCGGCAATGGCGCCAGAAATCCTTCTTGCTACGTCTTGAGCTTGCGTTGGTTTTCCTCGAAGAGGAGAGGGTGATGCAACACAGTAGCGTAAGTATTTCCCTCAGTTTTTGAGAACCAAGGTATCAATCCAGTAGGAGGCTTCTCAACAAGTCCCACGAACCTACACAAACAAACAAAGAACTCGCAACCAACGCGACAAAAGGGTTGTCAATCCCTTCACGGCCACTTGCAAAAGTGAGATCTGATAGAGATAATATGATAATATAAATGTATTTTTGGTATTTTATAATATAGATGCAGAAAATAAAGATGCAAATAAAAGTAGATTGGAAGCAAATATGATAAGAGATAGACCCGGGGGCCATAGGTGTCACTAGAGGCTTCTCTCGAGAGCATAAGTATTATGGTGGGTGAACAAATTACTGTCGAGCAATTGATAGAAAAGCGAATAATTATGACGTTATCTAGGCATGATCATGTATATAGGCATCACGTCCGCAACAAGTAGACCGACTCCTGCCTGCATCTACTACTATTACTCCACACATCAACCGCTATCCAGCATGCATCTAGAGTATTAAGTTCATAAGAACAGAGTAACACATTAAGCAAGATGACATGATGTAGAGGGATAAACTTAAGCAATATGATATAAACCCCGCCTTTTTATCCTTGATGGCAACAATACAATACGTGTCTTGCAACCCTTTCTGTCACTGGGTAAGAACACCGCAAGATTGAACCCAAAGCTAAGCACTTCTCCCATGGCAAGAAAGATCAATCTAGTAGGCCAAACCAAACTGATAATTCGACGAGACTTGCAAAGATAACTCAATCATATAAAAGAATTCAGAGAAGATTCAATTATTATCCATAGATAAATCTGATCATAAACCCACAATTCATCGGATCTTGACAAACACACCGCAAAAAGAGATTACATCGAATAGTTCTTCACAAGAGAGGGGAAGAACATTGTATTGATATCTAAAAAGAGAGAAGAAGCCATCTAGCTAATAAGTATGGACCCGTAGGTCTGTGGTAAACTACTCACAACTCATAGGACGGGCAAGGATGTTGGTGTAGAAGCCCTCCATGGTGGATTCCCCCTCCGGCAGAACGCTGGCGATGGCTCCAAGATGGGATCTCGCGGATACAGAAGGTTACGGTGGTGGAAATTGTGTTTCAGGTTGCTCCTGGATGTTTTCGGGGTACGTAGGCTTATATAGGAGGAAGAAGTACGTCGGTGGACGCCCGATGGGCCCACGAGACAGGGGGGCGCCCTCCTATCTCGTGGGAGCCTCGGCTGCTTCTTGACTTGCACTCCAAGTCCTCTGGATCACATTCGTTCCAAAAATCACGCTCCCGAAGGTTTCATTCCGTTTGGACTTCGTTTGATATTCCTTTCCTTCGAAATACTGAAATAGGCAAAAAACATCAATACGGGCTGGGCCTCCTCTTAGTAGGTTAGTCCCAAAAATGATAATAATGTATAAAATAAAGCCCATAAACATTCAAAATAGGTAATATAATAGCATGGAACAATAAAAAATTATAGATATGTTGGAGATGTATCACACCCTGGACGAACACGAGGCACGCCAGGCTCTGTTGCGTGGAAGGTTGGGTTTCCCGACGCAGGCGGTTACAAAACCCAAGAGAGGAGGAGGAAAGTGGAGCACAACAAACTGCAAGAGCTTAAGGCAAGGGTACGAAAGCTAAAGGAACGACAAGATGTTGAGAACCAGCAACTGCGAAATCCTGCCCAAGAAGCTACCCTAGAAGCTACCTCGCCATCTCAGCGGAGAAGCAGCGTGGCTTCGACCAAGCTCGTTCAGCAGTCTGACTTGACGGGTCCTAGCTACCCCGTGGATTTTATCACGGATTCACACCAGTGCCACCTTATGACGCAATGGCTTCCGCTCAAAGTCAAGACGGTTGTCGGCTCTGTGTTTCCTCCTTCACTCGGAGCAACTTTTCACTGCCGTCCGATTCCACAAGGCTATGCTATTGTGATGGTGGACAAAATAACGGAGTGATTTGAGGAGCTCCAGCTTGACCACCCTACAGGTGATGGGGAGACTCAGCTGGGTCTTGCTATGCATACTCCGTGTCTATGGCGGAAGGAGCACATCAAGCTTCTGAACTTCATGACTCCTGCTAGTTAGCTGGGCACTACACCTCCTCCTCCTCCTCCGGCGAGTGATCATGGCACTCCGCCTCCTGCTCCGGTGCGTGAGGGCGGCAGTACTCCGCCTCCTTCTCCGCCTGCTCCGGCGTGTCCGAGCAGCCCACCTCCTCCTTCACCGCCTCGTAAGCGCCGATGGAACACAGACGTCGTAGCAGTCCGCCTTCGGCTTATCCGCCTCTTCAGCAACGAAAGAAGACAACCGCAACCGCTCCGACTGCTCCGATGTCTAGCAGTACAGCCAAAGGCGGGAGGTAATACAAATTCGGTCCATCGTGTCTCAAGCCTCTAGAGTAGTTATCATACGAGAGGAGCGATGAGCAAAACCACAAGATCTCTGAAGGCCAAGTGAATGACTTCTTTCAATCAGTAAAAGCTAAGAAACATCCATCTCCGGAGGAGAAGATAGATCCAGTGAAAGCGAAGCACACTTTGGATGCCTTGCAGCGATCATCACAGCCTCCGCCGCAATCCAACTATGACCGCATCATTGAAAGAACATATAAGGAAGCGGAGCGGTCGGGAAGCACTTGCAGTGATCAAAGGCTGGCAGAACGAAGAAAAGGGAAAAGAATTCCCCAGCTCGACGAACAACCGAAGCAATCGTGCCCCCCACTCAATGTGTCTAGCGATATCGTCGCTAATCTTGCAGGGATGCTGCCCGGTACCAATCCTGGAGATTACATGACCGATGACGATGCAATTTTTTTTGAAACAATGGAGGTGGACACATTAAGAATCGAGCACGGGAAGCCTCTCGTCAGACCTGGTACTTCCCTAGCAACGATGATGCGAAGATTTCATGATTGGTACATGGACATTTGCAGGAAGTCTGGGAAAAATACTTTGTCGCTGAGAGTTAAAGAGGAGCACGACCTCGTTGGAATTGATCTGTTGTTAGTTCCATATGAGGAGTTCTTCCAGTTTTTCAATCAAAAGGCACTTGATAAAACAATCATCACTTGCTGATGTCTGTAAGTACTACTTCTTTGTAATTAATTAAGTCTCTATATATCGCTCAGCTCTTTCATTGCATGTATATATAATTATCCTCATTATATTATGCAGATTGAAGATCGCCGAATTGAAGAAAAGACAAGTAGGTGATATTGAGTTCATTAACATAAATCTCATGGATGAATGGAGTGTTAAACACTCTGCCAGAGAAACCGAGGCCAACTTGCTCGCATCTTTACTTCAAAATCGAAACAAAGCTACAATACTCTTTCCTTACGAATACAAGTGAGTGTTACTGTCTTGTGCATATTCAGTTTCCCTTATTACTTGAGGTTATAGTAATGTAATTGATGAGTTATGCATGCGTGCGCAGCTTCCACTTTATTCTGCTAGAGATTAAGCTTGAGTAGGGACTAGTAACCATCATAGACTCCAAACGAAAAAATCCGGAGGAGTATGCGACCATGACTAAAATGCTTGAGAAGTAAGTTCAAATCATTATCGCATCATATCGGCAACTTTGTTCATTTCTTGATATCAAGTAATTGTTTTCTTTGTCTAGCAGGGTTTGAAAATAGTTCACCGCACAAGCTCCGGGACTGCCGGGGCAGCTGCGATTTAACCACTCGAAAGTAAGTACTAGCTACTAGCTAGTTCCGCGCATCTCCCATTGATTCTAACTAGTTTCATCAATACCATTTAGCAAGCTTGCTTATCAGTTTGATTGACCTCTATTTCTTGTAAAGTGGTTGTGGCAGGAATCCGAAAATGATTTATGTGGATACTACATTTGCGAGTTTATCCACCACACCACCTGTGAGCGGGGCTACTCTAAACAACAATATGAAGTGTGTAAGCAATAATATTCACAATTTTATTTTATTACCATCATTTGTGTTGAGTTTCAATATGTATTGACCCCCTTCTTGAAATTAGATGTGGCAGATGCGGGATGAATTTCTACCACAAGATCGCATACGAGCAATTCAAAAGGAATTGGCGGGATTCTTTCTTGACCATGTCATCGACAAACACGAAGACTACCATGTGGAAGTTGAGTTCAGATGTTAGGGGATTTTGTAAGAGATCTTATATTGTGTGTGTGT
>NC_041393.1:609688525-609690120 GCF_002162155.2 Triticum dicoccoides | reverse complement strand
TCGGATAGATATACGAAAACTTGTTATTCAACCAATCTATCAGAGAAGGAGAGGTCGATCACTTCTCTCTGTGTATATGTTCATGATGATCTTTTGTACTTAATGATTTCCTTCATTTGCTTACTAGTTAGCTAGCGTGTCGAGTCCTTTTTATACGTATAGTACGTAGCGTCGACCAAGAACGGAGGTAAGAGAGGACACTTCTCTCTGTTACACAATATATGAAACCCCTAAATTAACCCTAGAAAACCCAACCCCCTCAGAAAAAAAACCAAAAACCCAGCCCCTGAACTGCTGACGCGTGGAAGCCTTTTGGTCCCGGTTGGTGGCACCAATCGGAACAAAAGGTCCCCCTACCTGGGCAAGCGGCAGTGACCACGTGGAGCCCCATCTGTCCCGGTTCCTGGGCGAACCGGGACGAAAGGTTTTAGGCTTTAGTACCGATCCTTTAGTTCCGGGTCCAGAACTGGGACAAATAGGCCTCACGAACCGGGACGAATGACCATTTTTCTACTAGTATGCATTGTTCAGACATCAGCGCGCTCGTGGAGAAGATCGATGATCCGGGCATGGCCTGCGACGGGGACACGCTGGAAGTGGTCTGTGAGCTCGACCGCACCTGCAAGGACGCCGGCTTCTCGTATCGTGGTAACCACCTGCTCTCACTTAGTCTTGTGTAAAAGTAAAAACCCACCCAATGTCGTGTCAAAGCTAACCACGTAAATGATGGTGGAAACTAATAGAAAGGCCACGGGATTGCGGAGTCGCTGATGGTGGGTTTTTCAGCTCCCTCTTGACGAAAAATACAAGATCAGACTCACACCACGGACAGGATACAGGTGTGGTTTCTTAAGCGTCTCCAACTTATATTGTTTCCTCTTGATTTGGAATAAATTTTGTATACGGCTTGTCGTCAGAAGGTACCAGAGAGTGGGCGAGAACATCACCAAGGCCAAACTTGATATGCACGAAGAGATCGATGTAAGTTTAATCACCCACTTGTTCGAGCCTCTGGGTTAAGTTATCCAGACTTATGAGATGACAAACTATCACAACAACCCCTGCCTTATCGCTTGGCCATGCCGCCAAAAGATTCGATCAAAAATCTAGAAAACAGCAAGTATTCATCCACGTTTTCTTACGAAAAACCCCTTTCTTTTATTTTGAATATAATTCTACTTATTTTTTTCCAATCTTTTTCAAAAAATCTATTCCTGCTTTTTTTGATCCAGTTTCTATTATTCTCCTCGATAGATTCACTTCCGCTTCGGTACGACCCCCCTAAACACATCAACGATTGTGATTATCCTATATCCCTTCATAAGGATGGGCATGTGGTCTTTTTTGAAAGTATGATGTCTTTTTTTTTTTTTGAGACAATGCAAGTACGATGTCTCCACCGATACCTTTGTTATGCATAACTGGGCCAGCCCAGCAAGCGCTAGGCCGCTTGCTATTGAAAGGCAGACGTAAAATTCCTCAAAGGAGTAAGTTCATACCAGGAATCAAACTCGTCAACTTATCCTCCAGATTACACAGCTTTGCCGCTCCACTACAATGGCCTTTGGTTATAAAAACAGCAGAAAGTTTATAAG
>NC_041393.1:609685300-609688017 GCF_002162155.2 Triticum dicoccoides | reverse complement strand
ATCCAGTTTCTATTATTCTCCTCGATAGATTCACTTCCGCTTCGGTACGACCCCCCTAAACACATCAACGATTGTGATTATCCTATATCCCTTCATAAGGATGGGCATGTGGTCTTTTTTGAAAGTATGATGTCTTTTTTTTTTTTTGAGACAATGCAAGTACGATGTCTCCACCGAGACCTTTGTTATGCATAACTGGGCCAGCCCAGCAAGCGCTAGGCCGCTTGCTATTGAAAGGCAGACGTAAAATTCCTCAAAGGAGTAAGTTCATACCAGGAATCAAACTCGTCAACTTATCCTCCAGATTACACAGCTTTGCCGCTCCACTACAATGGCCTTTGGTTATAAAAACAGCAGAAAGTTTATAAGAACATACTAAAACGATGTGCAAGACCAAACCGTCGGTCCATCATTCTGGACCTCCCAAGAAAAATTTATGCGTTTTATTGGCATTTCTCAGGACTCGATCCAGCGACCTCTCGAATAATAAAGCTTGTCAAAATAATTGGGGCGACCAGCTAGATGGTAGTTTATGGTTAGAGGAAGGGAAATAACCTTTATGACTTCAACTTTTCATAAGTATATGAAATTATCAGTTGTAGGATTCCTGTCATTTGTGGAGATATTTTCTAAAATTCCAAAACGCCTCCATTCACTTGAGGCATGTGAGGAAACACCTTTGCTTTTTCGAGGTGTTTCATTGAAATGCCTACAAAAATATATATTAAGGCAATTAAAAAGAGACCTCAAAATACTTTTTATGCACACAACCCGCTATAGACGACAACTGAATCCAGTCGGACGTTTTTCTCTAACAAGATAGAGCCAACTTAGATTTTGACACAGGGACCTCGGTTTTGATGGACTGGCTCTGGAACACACGAACGCCCCCAGCTCCAAGGAGGAACAACATTCGCAAAATGAAAAATGCTCATCGATTAGGATAAAAGTTTACGAATTTGACAAAATTGAAAAAAAGTTCATCAATTTGAAAACAAGTTCACGAATTTGAAAAAAGTTCACAAATTAAATACTTTTTTCACAGGAGGCCGCCTACTGGGTCGGTTCACTATCGCGTGAAAACAAGGAAAAATAAAAAATATTTTTAAGTACTTATTTAAATTATAATTTGAACATGTACTCAAAATTGTTATTTTGAGTTTTTAACATTTTTCGATACCGTATGTAAATTGTGACACGTCCGGCCATTTATCACCCTTGTTGACCGAGAAAACTCTAGAAGATGCAAAAATTATGGAAAACCAAAACAACTTGGCATGGACACATGGTGCCTTGAGATGTTCATAAAAGTAAATTAAAAAATTGGGATCATTCGACGGATGTCGAGAAACAACGTGCTCTTAAACGGAGTTTTCTGGCCTACCCGGACTTGAACATGGTTTTTTTTTTAACATTCTTGAAATAGTCCCTTCTTTTCCAACCGGTGGGCAATGCCCATGGTAGGACCGGCCCAAGAGCTTGCGGATTTGTAAAAGGTTCCTCTCTTTTTTTTAATATTTGATGGATCAGAAATTTTTGCAAAATTGAAAAGAAAATCACTAAAAAAAGGCTGCAAAAAAGCATTCCCGGTTTTGGGAACATCGGCTTCCCAGCAATTTTCCCGGTTTTGGGAACCTTCTCGGAGGTCGTGAACCGCATTTTTTCTTTTTCATTTCCTTTTTTCTTTTTATCTTCTCTCCTGTTCTATTTTTTCCTTTTTCATATTATTTGATTTTTCATTCTTTTCTGTTCATTTTTTCTATTTCTCATATATTAAAAATTTTCAGAATTCAAATTATGTTCGTATTTTTCTGATTTTTTGTGGAATTCAATTTTTTTACTGTTTTTCAGAAAATGTCCGCTTTCAAAATCTTGTTTGCTCTTTTTAAATAATGTTCATGTTTTGACATTCTGAGCAAGTTTGAAAAATATGAACATTTTTTTAATTTTCTGTACAATTTTTTAAGATACTAATATTCCTATTTTATGAACAAAAAAGGAGCAATAAAAACCCGAGCGAAAACCGTGCATAAAAAAGGGAAAGAAAAACCAAAGAGTGAAGGTGCTGTGTGTTTTTCTTAGCGTTATTTATCTCACGCAAGAAGGATAAAACAAGGTTAAGAAGCACACCCGATTAGCTATCGTAGATGGTTGTGCCCTTACGAATACTACATGATGTCTGCAGTTCAAATCCCAGGTCGTACATTCACTTTTTGAAGTTTAAAACTTAAAAAAGAAACTAAACGGGCTGAGCCCATGAGGGAGGGGTGTGTGTCAGAAATTGTACGGACCTACAGCGTACACATTTGATGGATACCATATCGAACCGGGCAAGTATGGAGATCTCGGCAAGCATTTGGAAGGAGATAAATTGTGGTATGTTTTTACCATCCCATCTCTGATGTAGAGTACCACTTGTTAGGCATTTCTGTAGGGAAGGGTTTAGTTCCTGCTTGTTTCATGCATCCGAAATTTTGATTTGAGTCATAACCTCAAACTGTTATTATTAGATTTATCAAGAAATTTACTGCTTTTATAAGATGTAATTATTTTAACGTGAAAGGCTGATGCTATCTACAAATTTGCAGCAGGTCGCTCCCCAGGTCGCTCCCGCGGGCGGCCCGGGAGCGAACCCTAGCCGCAGCCAGCGCAGGCCCCTCCTCCCCTCGCCCCCGCCGGCGGACGTCGCCAGGCGAAGCCCGCGCGGCTCGGCGGCG
>NC_041393.1:609680061-609684945 GCF_002162155.2 Triticum dicoccoides | reverse complement strand
GTTCGTTCGGGCGGGGACTCGGCGCGGCGCTCGCGCGGGTGCGCGCACCGGCGAGGGTGGCCGTGTTCGGGATGGCGTGGCGAGGGCGCGCAAGGCGCGACGCGGGCGCGTTCGGTTTCCGGCGGCGTAGATCGGACGCTGGGCCGGGAATCGCGGTGGGGAGGCTCGGCTCCCTGTGGTGCAGTGCAGGCGGCGTGTGACGGATCTGAGGTTGCGCCTCCGGCGGGTGGCGGCCGCGGGAGGGTCGTCGACAGGCCCCGGGGCTGCGGCCTGGTGGTTTTTGCCCGACGAGTTTGCGCGGGGTTGCGGCCCCCCTCCTGCCTCCTGGATCTCCGTCACCATGGTTCTGGCTGCGTCGGCTGCGGGCGGCGGACGGGTCGCCGGGGCGGCGGCCTCGGTCTGGGGTGGCTGTGGTGCGGGCGTCTCGGCAGCGCCCGATCCAGATCTAAAGGCCTCCGTCTATTTCAACCAGGGCTGCCTCCGATGGTCCTGCTTTGGGCGGCCTTTGTCGCCAGAGTTGTACCTGTTTGGCGGCTGGAGGTGGGAGGTGGCTCCGAAGAAATCCGAGGCCAGCAGTGCTGGCCACGACGGCGGCGACGCTCGAGGGCGCCGTACCCTTCTTGTAGGCGCCGTCCAGGTTGCCTCCTTCCCCTCTTCCTTCCACCCAGCTTGTATGCCGGGCGAAAGCCCAAATCCTTGGCGGATTGAGCGACAGCGGCGCTCCGGGCGTCGTCACCCTCTTGGGGGTGTCGTTTGTGGTGAGCTTGGGTGGATGCGATGTTTTGGTTGCTTGGCGGCGGTTGGTGGCGTGGTCGGAGTTGGTCTGGCGGCGGTGCGTTGGCGCTCTGCCGCCTATGTGCTCAGCCTCGGAGTCATTCTTCCACGGTGCTTGGTCTTCAGCAGCCCTGCCGGACTCAGCGGAGCGGTGTTTCATCCTACTCATTGATGGCGGCGTATCTCGGCGGCGTGGCGCAGTGGAGATTCGGCGTTTGATGTGTAACGATGGACTCGCGCAGGAGGACGAAGCTTTCTGGTGTCGTGGTGACGTCGATTGCTGAGTGGCCAGACAAGATAGAAGCCTCAATATTTGCTCTGAAGAAGGACCTGTGGAAGACGGCGGTGACGACACACGAGTGCGTCGGACCGGTTTGTACCCCAGGCCCGGTATGTGGCTCGGCTGGGGTTTCCGGCTTTTGATGTTAGGCTTAGGTGAGTAGTCTGGATAGTGGCCCAGCTAGCACCCCTTCATCATTTTGATGTTAGGTTTAGATGAGTGGTCTGGATAGTGGACCAGCTAGCACGCCTTCATCATTTGGATAGAAGTAGCGACATATGTTGCCAAGATGGCAGATTCAGGCATATTGTTGTAATACTTTGTAAGATCCTCGAGAATAATCAATAAAGTGGCCGCATGCATCTCCCAAATGCAGAGGTCGGGGGTTATCCTCCTTTTTTAATTTTTTTAACGTGAAACAACCTGTTTTCACCGAAATTATATGGCTAAAGTATCATTTTGGAGATGGTCGCATGTCCTAAGGACCTACATTTTGGATGGATCGGAGAAAGTGGTAGTTATGTGGTGCTTGCTTTAAAGAATTTATTATTTTCTTCTTCCATGCAGGCCCGATTGCCCATCAAATTTTGAAGTACTCCTAGATAACTATGCGAGCCTTCTTCGAGGTTACCACTCAGCTACGTTTTAACTACTACTCCAATTACTCTTTTGTGCTTATGGTCATTACTAGTACTGTAATGCTTATCATTCCGTTGTGTCATTGCAGATCTTTCAAGGAAGATCATGCGAGGTATAGCCTTAGCACTAGGCGCGCCGTGAGATGCTTTCTGTTGACGCTCAAAAGTGGCACAATGGTAAAAGTTTTTTTAAGCTATGTCAAGATTAATTCAAATTTATGATTGGAGGTCATCATGGGATGGATCTTTTCGAGAAGATCAAGATGGATATGAAAATGGTCTAAAACGGAGCTCGGATGCAAAAGTTATGACAAGTTCAGATATGCTCATGTTGACATCAGATTAAAGAATGGCTGGAAACCCAAGTAAAATGTCCTCATATCAAAAAATTATCAGCACGAATTGTCTTCGTCTCGTCAAAACGGTCGATTTTGATATAAAAATCGTCTTAATCCGAGGTCGTATGCAAAAGTTACAGCCAGTACAAGATGCTGCTACACTGGATGGCCGGACACTCCGGGAAAAACCATCCGGGTTTTCATTTTCTCTGTGGATGGCCGGACACTCCGGGTATTTTCGTCCGGGTTTTGATTTTCGCTGCTGCAGACTTCGGAAAACAGCCGAAAACCCCCTCAAGATGACCTCAGATCAAAAAATGTTCAACATAAAAGTTGTTCGTCTCATCGAAACGGTCAAGATTGCTTTTGGGCTCGTTTTCATCCGAGATAGTTTACTCCCCCAAACATGGCCCGCAAGGTGCAGCCAGATTTTACCGAACAGTTTTGGAAAGTTCGGACCAAACAAATCCGAATTGGACTAGGGTTTTGGACGTGAATTGAAGCCTTTTCCTTGCACGGGAAGTCCAGCCGCCTCTTATATACTTAAGGGGTGACGGCCGATTGAAAAACAACACACAATCGCAAACACATCTACAACTTTTTCATCTACGTTTTGTTCCTCCCTCATTTTTGCTCCCTCGTTCTTCGTCGTTCTTCGTGTTGGAGAGCTGCGAATACCGAGGCTCTAGGGGCGGCTTGACCGACCTAGGGCAGCCCATAGCCGCCGCACTCCCCGATGGGGTCCCTTCCGGGAGTGTAGGGTTTCGGGTTTTCAAAAGCTCTCGCCGGTCGACTTGCGAATCGCGCTTCCGGTGAGACTCCTTCGACGTGAGCTGCGGTGCACCACCCCCGGCGTCGAGGGTACACGTGACGTGTTCATGTGTGAACATACTTTTTGGCGACTCCGCTGGGGACAAAGATCAATCATCATCATCATCCATCATGTCTGGCAACGACAAGATGCCCAAACCCTCGGAAATCGACACCGATAACATAATCAAGCCCAATTTTGAGGAGTTATCGGAGGAACATCGCCAAGCTTATGAGGAGTACAAGAAGGCACGGGAAGAGAAGGAGATGCAGGAGTTCCTTGCTAAGTTCAAAAAGGATCGTCAAGGCAATGTCACTCCGGTTGGAGAAATCAAGTTTCCTCCTCTTCATGATGAACAGGTTAAACCCTCTGTAAGTAATACCTTCTCTCCTGATGTATGGGCTGAAATTGATAGTCACATTACTGATAGCAATAATCTTATATACCAAATTTTCTTGGAAAATAGTAATGCTAAAAATAGTGTGCCTCAATCATCTAGTGGTAATGTTGGTGTGCCTGTTACCGCAGAAATCCCTAGTCGAACTTTACCTATTTCATCGGCGCCCCCCGTGCCGATGAATTTTTATCCTAGCCCCCGAAATCAAATTGTTGCTGCACCCATTAATCCTATCATGAGTATGCCAAGTTCGGTGGTGACGCCGAACCAAACCCTACCTACAAGAGCAAACACTATTAGATCACTGCCGAATTACAATTCGGCATGCATGCCACAATTCACACCTGCAACTACTAACCCTACTCCTCCTATGCTACCGCCACAAGCTTCATCGTCCACCGTGGATGATGGTCTAGCTAATCTTAGAGGGAAGATGGCTAAGATGCTCCGAGAGAATTTTGGAGTTGAGTTGCCAAGGAACCGTATTTATCAAAAGCCATATCTAGAATACTTTGATCCAATTCAATGCCCTCTGGGATATAAAATTCCAGATTTTGTTAAGTTTAATGGAGAGGGCACAAAAACCACCTGGGAGCATGTTAGTCAGTACTTGGCACAATTAGGTGAGGCAAGTTCACGAGATGAGTGGAGAGTACGTTATTTTCCTTTATCTTTAACCGGTACTGCTTTCTCGTGGTTTTCTGCATTACCACCTGGTTCTATTACTACATGGTTTCACTTGGAACAAAAGTTTCATGCTCACTTCTACAGTGGTGACAATGAGCTTAAACTATCCCATCTTACATCGGTTAAGCAAAAGTATGATGAATCGGTCTCCGATTATGTCAAAAGATTTAGGAATACAAAAAACCGGTGCTATAGTTTGGTGATAGCCGAGAGAGATTTGGCTGATCTTGTAATTAGTGGTTTGAGAACTCACATTAGAGAAAGGCTAGAAGGATACGAGTTTTTAAATATCAACCAAGTCTTGCAAAGGGCTTTGGCTCAAGAAAGCCGAAGCAAAGATCTTAAAGAGGTGCATAGATATAAAACTGATCGTCCTAAAATGAATATGGTTGAGTATGATAGTGACCCCTCGGACGATGAGGGTGATATTTATGCTGCTGAATTTGTTTGTCCATCTAAGGCCAAACCATTTACTTGCAATGATTTAAAGCCGATTCATAAGAATCGTGATGAAGAGATGAAATTTACTTTCAACATTGCTAAGTGTGATAGAATATTTGATGCTTTGTTGCAAGCCAAGATTATTAGAATATCTCATACTTTACCGCCGTTCGAAGAGATGAAATGGCGTGCTTATTGCAAGTATCATAATTCTTTTTCTCATGCTACTAATGATTGTAATGTTTTTCGGCGACAGATACAATCGGCCATTAATGACGGACGATTGAATTTTTCTGAAATGCAAGTTGATAAGCAGCCTTTCCCAATGAACACCATGGATTTGGAGGGGAAGAAGATGTTAATTCGGCCCAACATAGCCAAATCAGCTAATAAAAATAATATTGTCATTGGTGAGCCCAGGAAAAATGAGGAGAGCAACAAGGTCTTGGGGAGACAAGTTGTGCTTGACAAGCAACCCGGTGGCAAGGAGGTAATCAAGATCACCATCAAGAATCCTA
>NC_041393.1:609670012-609679900 GCF_002162155.2 Triticum dicoccoides | reverse complement strand
GGGGGGGGGCAATCACAAGTGCAAGAGAACACTCACGTCAAATTTGTTAAGCCCAAGAGTCCAGAGGTAGGCAAGTGGAAGACGAATGAAGCTAAAGTGCAGCGCAAGAGAATCAAGCCAACTTTTGATATGCTGTTGTCCAAGTATGCCAATCAAGCGGCCGGTTCTAGCTCTAACCGGTCATCAAATTTGAAGCGCTCAAGATCACCTCCGAGGGAAGAATCTCATCATCACGCAATGCCATATGGGTCATGGGCACCAGGACCATGGATGGCGCCGCCCCCCTATGCGCCATACTACATGGGAGGCTTCAATGGAGGATGGGGACAGCCCCCAATGGCCCCTTATGCTTTTCATCCGGGTGGTAAGAACCAAGGAGGCCCGTTCATGAGAGGCTTTCTTATCCCACACGAGGCTGTTTGAACAATGGTGTCAATCGGCCAATGCAAGATAATCAAAAAAGGGTCAACCGACAAGTGTGGCGTGCCAAATCACCAAGTGCTGAAATTTCAGAGCCTAGCAAGCAAAAGGAGAAGAATGCTAGTGGTGAAACTATTATGATAGGCACTAAAGAATTAATAATCAAAGGGCCGATTATTGTTGATAATCCGGCTGATTCTAATAAAGATGTGGTTGCGGTCCAGCAAGGCCCCATGGCTAATGATCATGAAGCTAGCATAAGCAAGGCCAAGTCGAGGGATCCAAAATATACTCAGCCTAAGTGGTGTCCTTCCGGTCTGACCAAGGCGCAAAAAAGGAGATTGCATCGCATGAGGAGTCATGAGAAGGAGGAACAAGAAGCAGAAAAGCTAAGGGATAAATTATTCAATGAAAGCCGTCCCATGGTACCCCCAAAACAAGTGTGGAGGCCAAAGCAAAAGGAAAACATTGTAGCTTCTGCATTGATCATAGCAACACCTACACCACCAACGGAGGACGATGCGGCTGCTATTACATCGTCCATTTTGCCTACTACTTCCTCTTCCCTTGAAGATATTTCAGAGTCAGTGGACATGCTTGCGAAAGGAGATGAAATGCTTGATTATGAGTCTACACCAGTTCATGAAGGTATGGATATTAATATGGTGTATTACTTACCCGCTGAATTTCGTGCTATAGATGAAGAAGGGGAAGTAGCTCAGCTAGATTTTGGTCCTAAAAATGCTATATTCGAGAAGCCAAAAGAACCGGTGACGCACTTGAAGCCATCGTTCCTTAAAGGTCATATTAATGGATCACCGGTTGCCAGAATGCTTATCGATGGTGGTGCTGTGGTGAATCTTATGCCATATTCGGTCTTCAAAAAATTGGGGCTGCGCGATGAAGAGTTAATAAAGACCAACATGGTGCTTAATGGATTTGAAGGCAAAGAGAAAACTGAAGCCAAAGGTGTGATGTATGTGGAGCTTACGGTGGGAAGCAAAACTTTGACTACCGCATTCTTTGCCACCGAGGTGCAAGGTAACTACAATGTGATATTAGGCCGCGATTGGGTTCATGCGAACCAATGCGTGCCATCTACTATGCACCAGTTTTTGATTCAATGGATTGATGATGAAGTAGAAGTCATTCATGCGGATAATTCGACTTGTGTTGCTTTGGACGATGCATCGGTGGATTGGCAACATCCCAATGCTACTTGCTTGACGGGGCGCGACTTGTCAGAATATGATTTTCTTAGCGCCACAAAAAGTGGTTTCGTGCCCGTTTCTTTAAAGCCGGTTGGCGATAATCGGCTCCAAGGTATGATGTATTTAAATGGATCCTAACTCAGAGTGGTTACAAAAGCGTCTTGTAGAATATCGGTCCAATGAGAACGATATGTATGAGTCCATAGAAGAGTTAGATGATATGGATAAGTTAGGACAAGGTTTTACATCGGCCGATCCATTAGAAGAGATAGATATAGGAGATGGTTCAATTCCTAGACCGACATTTGTAAACAAAAATTTAAGAGCCGATCATAAGGCTAAGTTGATCGAGCTATTGAAAGAATATATTTGTTGCTTTGCATGGGAATATCATGAGATGCCGGGTTTAAGCCGAGAGCTAGTGGAGCATCGGTTACCTATAAATGCCGGTTTTAGACCATACAAGCAATCGGCCAGAAAGTTTAATCCAAAAACGTATGACCGGATCAAGGAAGAGATCGGTCGTTTGCTTAAAGCTAATTTTATTAGACCTTGCAGGTATGCCGAGTGGATTTCTAACATTGTACCAGTAGAGAAGAAAGGCTCTGGCAAGTTGAGGGTGTGCATTGATTTCAGAGATTTGAATAGAGCTACACCTAAAGATGAGTATCCCATGCCAATAGCCGATATGCTTATTAATGATGCTTCTGGACATAAGGTCATTAGCTTTCTTGATGGTAATGCGGGGTATAACCAGATTTTTATGGCCGAAGAGGACATGTCCAAAACGGCTTTTCGATGTCCCGGTTTTCTTGGTTTATTTGAGTGGACAGTGATGACCTTTGGATTAAAAAATGCCGGTGCCACGTATCAAAGGGCTATGAATTTAATTTTTCATGATTTACTTGGTGTTATACTTGAGGTTTATATTGATGATATTGTTGTCAAACCGGATGCTTTTGAATCTCACTTAGCCGATTTGCGTTTGGCTTTTGAAAGAATGAAGAAATATGGGCTGAAAATGAATCCTTTGAAGTGTGCCTTTGGTGTATCGGCTGGGAAGTTTCTGGGTTTCATTATTCATGAAGATGGTGTGGAAATTGATCCCAAAAAGATAGAAGCTATACAGAAAGTAGGGGCTCCAACATGCAAGAGAGGTATGCAAAAATTCCTTGGCAAGGTCAATTATTTGAGGAGGTTCATAGCCAATCTATCAGGAAAGGTTGATGTATTTACTCCTATCCTTCGGTTAAAGAATGATGTTGATTTTACTTGGGGGGCAAAACAGCAAGAGGCATTTGATATGATTAAGAAATATTTGTGCACTCCTTCGGTTATGAAAGCGCCCAGAGACAAGGAGCCATTTAGACTTTACGTTGCAGCGGAGGAAGGTGTTATTGGTGCTGTTTTGACTCAAGAGACCGAAGGAAAGGAGCATGCTATTACTTATTTGAGCCGACGGTTATTGGACGCCGAGACAATGTATACATTTATTGAGAAACTATGCTTATGCTTATATTATGCTTGCACAAAATTGAGACATTATCTAGTGCCTAGTACTTGCATTATAGCTTGTCAAACTGATGTCATCAAATACATGTTGCATAGGCCAATTCTTAGTGGTAGAATTGGCAAGTGGGCTTATGCTTTAATTGAATATGATTTGGCTTATGAATCTCTGAAATCCATGAAAGGTCAAATTGTTGCTAATTTTATTGTTGAGCATCGGATTGATGACAAGCATGATATTGATATAAACCTTGTCTCATTAGTACCGTGGAGACTATATTTTGATGGTTCAGTGTGTAGCAATGGCCAAGGTGTTGGTATTGTTTATATATCTCCTCATGGTGCTGTTTTGAAGCCTCATGCCGCTTAGAATACTTTTGCACAAATAATCAAGCCGAATATGAAGCATTGTTATTCGGCTTAGAGATGTTGCTTGCCATAGGTGCTACACATATTGAGGCTTTTGGTGATTCGTTATTAGTAGTGCAACAAATATCCAAAGTCTATCAATGTTTTGACGAATCACTTAATGTTTATCTTGATAAATGTCTAGATATAATTTCAGATTTGGATTATTTTAGCATTGCCCATATATCTAGACATGACAATTGGAGAGCAAATGAGTTGTCACAACAAGCATCTGGCTATCATGTTGATCGTGGCATGTTTCATATTTCTCAAAGGCCGATGTCTAGTCTTGCCAACATAGGGGAGGCCAAACCGGAGCCCACCGTTTTGGCCACTAATGAAAAATTTAATGCAGGAGAAAATCAAGACTGGAGGAAACCCATTATTGATTATTTGTGTGATCCTAGTAAAAGGGTGGACAGGACTGTTCGGCGTATGGCTTTCAAATACATAATGAGAGATGATGGTCTCTATCGCCGAACGGTTGATGATATTCTTTTAAAGTGCTTGGACGAGGACCAAGAGAGAGTTGCTATGGGAGAGGTCCATGAAGGTATTTGTGGCACTCGTCAGTCGGCTCCCAAGATGAAATGGCTATTACGACGTGCTGGGTTTTATTGGCTGACGATGGTTAATGATTGCTTCCGGTATTATAAAGGATGTGAAGCTTGTCAAAAGTTTGGTGATATTCAGTTGGCTCCCGCTGCTATGTTACACCCTATTATCAAGCCGTGGCATTTTAGAGGTTGGGGATTAGACTTTATTGGAGAGATTCATCCTTATTCTTCAAAGGGGCATCGGTTCGTGTTGGTGGCGACTGATTATTTCACTAAATGGTCTGAAGTAATACCACTCAAAAATATGACGCATACAGAGGTAATTCAATTCATAACTGAGCATATTATTCATAGATTCGGCATTCCTCAAACATTAACTACGGACCAAGGTTCATCCTTTATGTCACATCAAGCCAGAGAATTTGCTGAATCATATAAGATAAAGTTGCTCAATTTTCTTCTCCATGTTATGCCCAAGCCAATGGACAAGCTGAGTCTAGTAATAAAATATTAATCAAGCTCATCAAGAAGAAGATTGAGGATAATCCAAGGAGATGGCATGAGCTATTGTCCGAAGCTTTGTGGGCACATAGGATCTCAAGGCATGGTGCTACAAAGGTGACTCCATATGAGCTCGTATATGGCCAGGAGGCCGTTTTACCAGTGGAAGTGAATTTGAATGCTTTGAGAATAGCCAAACAAAATGATTTATCGGCTGTGGACTTCTATAACTTGATGATGGACAATATTGATGAAGTTGTCGATAAACGTTTGGTTGCTTTAAAGGCCATAGAGAGGGATAAGTTGAGGGTGGCAAGAGCTTACAATAAGAAGGTCAAGTTGAAGAATTTTCAAGTTGGCGACCTCGTGTGGAAGGTGGTTCTACCAATTGGTTCAAAAGATAGAAGGTTCGGGAAGTGGTCTCCAAGTTGGGAAGGTCCTTTTAAGAATACAAGAGTGGTTCTCGGAAACTCATATTTGGTGGAATCCGTACAAGGCACATTATTACCTCGAGCTCTCAATGACAAATATTTAAAGAAGTATCATCCAAGTGTGTGGCAAGAAGCCTAGATAGGCAAACGGCCGATATATAACTATCGCCCTTAGCATAAACATGGCCGATATATAATTATCGCCCTAAGAACATATAAATGGCCGATGGAGTGTTGACATCGTCTATAGAACAAATATGGTACAAGTTATTTTTCGGCACCCTAGCTTTGCCGAAAAACAGGGGGGCATGTGTTGACGCTCAAAAGTGGCACAATGGTAAAAGTTTCTTTAAGCTATGTCAAGATTAGTTCAAACTTATGATTGGAGGTCACCATGGGATGGATCTTTTCGAGAAGATCAAGATGGATATGAAAATGGTCTAAAACGGAGCTCGGATGCAAAAGTTATGACAAGTTCAGATATGCTCATGTTGACACCAGATTAAAGAATGGCTGGAAACCCAATTAAAATGTCCTCATATCGAAAAATGATCAACACGAATTGTTTTCGTCTCGTCAAAACGGTCGATTTTGATATAAAAATCGTCTTAATCCGAGGTCGTATGCAAAAGTTACAGCCAGTACAAGATGCTGCTACACTGGATGGCCGGACACTCCGAAAAAACCCATCCGGGTTTTCATTTTCTCTGTGGATGGCCGGACACTCCGGGTATTTTCGTCCGGATTTTGATTTTCGCTGCTGCAGACTTCGGAAAACAGCCGAAAACCCCCTCAAGATGGCATCAGATCAAAAAACGTTCAACATAAAAATTGTTCGTCTCGTCGAAACGGTCAAGATTGATTTTGGGCTCGTTTTCATCTGAGATAATTTACTCCCCCAAACATGGCCCGCAAGGTGCAGCCAGATTTTACTGAACAGTTTTGGAAAGTTCGGACCAAACAAATCCGAATTGGACTAGGGTTTTGGACGTGAATTGAAGCCTTTTCCTTGCACGGGAAGTCCAGCCGCCTCTTATATATTTAAGGGGTGACGGCCGATTGAAAAACAACACACAATCGCAAACGCATCTACAACTTTTTCATCTACGTTTTGTTTCTCCCTCGTTCTTGCTCCCTCGTTCTTCGTCGTTCTTCGTGTTGGAGAGCTGCAAATACCGAGGCTCTAGGGGCGGCTTGACCGACCTAGGGCAGCCCATAGCCGCCGCACTCCCCCACGGGGTCCCTCCCGGGAGTGTAGGGTTTCGGGTCTTCAAAAGCTCTCGCCGGTCGACTTGCGAATCGCGCTTCCGGTGAGACTCCTTCGACGTGAGCTGCGGTGCACCACCCCGACGTCGAGGGTACACGTGACGTGTTCATGTGCGAACACTTTCGAAGGAAGAAGAGCAGGGGATCCCTTCTGGTACCTCAGGCTGATTGGGTATCCAGTCCCAGCTGCTATTCCACAGGCTCAACGCACTGATACTGGATGGTAAGCGAAAAAAAACACCATTGTTGTTTTGTACTCCATTGATATTGGATGGTAAGCAAAAAAAGAAAAAGAAAAAAGAAGGGCAGTAGTATGTTCTGCACAAATTATGCTCACTTGGGTGGATACATGTCACTTTGCTTTTCTTTTGTGCTCGATGCATTCTGTGACCAATTCAGCGGAGCTCACACAGGTTATGGTCAGTTGGACTAGTATACTTTGCTTGCTTCTTTGAAAAGTCAAACACTTTCTGCATTTTTTGTTGCGTCCCAAGATCAGTGGAGGATCTTGCACTTTATACAAAAAATCTTGGAGATCACTTTATACACAAAATCTTGGGAATCGTTAACGTTATTTTGTTAAACTGCAGGCCTTTTGAAACTTGTTAACCAAGATGATGACATTTGTGCTCTTGAGGTACTTCTTCATTAGGATATCACTCTCATATACTCCCTCCGTTGCAAAATAGATAACCCAACTTTGTATTAAAGTTAGTATAAAGTTGGGTCATCTATTTTGAAACGGAGAGAGTACATATTGCATTTTTTTTGTTTGTTTCCTCTGCATCCTCTATCATCAAGAAAAAGAAAAGCTTCATTTTTTTTTTGCTATTATGGTTTCAGGTCAGAAACCTGTCGGGTGAGTGGATACAGGCCAAGCCAGTCCCTGGAACCTTTGTCTGCAACATTGGTGACATGCTAGAGGCTAGTCTCCTCCAAAGCATGAAACATGCTTGATCCTACTGCAACTTCTGTGCAAGAAAAAAAATGCTAATTACTGACTATCGTACTTATTCGGTTTTTCGAAAAAAGGGTTTCCCTCGCTTTGTATTCCAAAACAACCAACACTGATACATGAATCGCTGGGGCGAACATCACAAAAAGCCCAAATGAAAAAGAAGAAGAAGTAAATGCCAACAACGGCAGCTCAACAAAGCGTGGATGACCCGCCACCGCTACGCCCACCAGAAACAAACCACCACCACCCGAGGCTTCGAACCATCGTGTACAAAGCAGCACCTCCAAGAAGGAAAGCGACGCCGACAACGCTGCTGCCCGGACATGTCCTAGGGTTTCCCCGGCACGAGGAGGGAGGTGGGGAATGGATATCACCAACACCCTCCAGCAAGGAATGGAGGCACCCACAGGTGTCACCGCGTCGGAGCCGAAGACCGGCAAGGATTTCTCCCGCACTTCAACCCCACCGCCCAACGGCTCGGAGCGGACCAGCCAGACCGCCGCCCACCACCATGCGCCATTGCGGTTGCGCCGCCACCCATGCCGCCTCACTGCGAACACCAACATGAGGCTAAGAGGACCGGAGAGAATCGCCCCGCAGAGGGAGAAGCAACACCGAAGCCGAACGGGAGGGAACACGTCCACCGTTGTCGTGCGGGAGGCTAGAGCCTCCGGCACCGTCGCGGTAGCCGTTCGGACGCGGCGGCAGGGCATGCCAGGCCACCCCTGGCCCGGCCAGGCCCGAAACGGGCCCGCTAAGCCCCGCCGCCATGCTGCAGCAAGCCGGCGATGGCGCCGCCAGCACCCTGCCGCTCATCGCCTCTCCCCCGCCTCCCGGAAGCCATGAAGCAGGCCCACCCGACGCCGGCCCGCCCAGACCCAGATGGGGCCCGAAGGGCCCAGATCTGGGCCGAGCGGGCGCCGCCAAACCGCGCTGCCGTGTCGCCCTACCGCCAACGGCGATGCTGCCGACCAGAAGTGCGCCCCCGCCGCCGCGCTGGACCACCGCCGCCTAGGAACAACGCCCGGGGTCACCCCGTCCCGCGCCGACGGACACCCGAGAGGGGAAGGGCCTGGGGGCCGCCACTACCAGCGTCGCCCGGGCCAGGCCCGCAACGGGCGCCGGCGCCGGCGGCGAGGAGGAAGGGGGAGGGAGAGGCGGGCGGGGGAGGAGGTTGGAGGCGTTGTCTAAACTAAAAATTCGGTTTTAGGTTTGGTGTAATGGAATATATCAGCCCACACTCCACAGAGTGATGGTTCGGCTGAGAGGCCTTTCTTGGGGTCGCCTGGTGGTTTTGTCGAAGGGACGACTGGGCCAGCTAATCGTAACCAAGGCGGTTTCCGCGGATATCGTGGCCGAGGAGGCCGAGGGGGTCGATACCGTCCAAGACATCATCATACTACGGTTGAGACGGTAGTCGATGCTATTGCTGAGGAGACAGATTTGGCTTGCCAGGCGATGGACGTAGTGACGGAACCGGCCGCTGTAGAGGTTCCGGTCGAGGCCGAGACTCAGGCTATGTCGGCGGACGGCTCTGACAGTACTGAGGTGGACAGGGCTGCTAAGTTTGCTAAGAAAAAGGAAAGAATGCTTTGTTATAGGTGTGGCGATAAGGGTCATTTTATTGCTGAGTGTGTGGCTGTTATTTGTGATTCTTGTGGTAAGCCTGCACACGAGGCTGGAGTGTGTCCGCTGGTGCGGGCGCAGAGACCGAGCCTCATGACATATGGTGTATTTTGTTCTGAACTCACGTTTTTTGAGTCACCGACTGAGAGGGAGGTTCCTCAGGAGGAGCACAGTTCGACAACTGGGATAGTGAAAGTGACTAGAGGGCAAGTGTCTGAGGCTCAGATTATTCAGCGTCTCCGGGAGCTGGCACCAGGTGACTTCCATTGGGAGCTTGTCAGGCTGGAGACCAACATTTTCAGGGTTCAGTTCCCAACTGTGGAGGACTTACAGAGGTTGCTGAGCTTTGGGATGTGTAAGATCCTAGGTACAGAGGACATACTTGAGTTCCAGGAGTGGAAGCTGGTTGAGCCCCAGGGTACACCCCTTATCCAGGCCTGGTTGCGCTTTTCGGGGGCTCCGTCTGAGTTACTGCGGGACGCCAGGGAGGTTGCTAGTCTCGGTCTTATGGTGGGTAAGACCGAGCGAGTCGATATGGACTTTACTCGAGCTCATGGGATTGCTCGCCTGTTGGTCAGTATTCTGGACATCGACTATGTGCCCGACATGGTTAAGTGGGTTTTTCGAGGGCAGGTATACACTCTTGAGATTCAGTTTGAGGATGATAGCCTCTTTGCCGAGGTTCCAGCTGCCACTGGTGATGACATGAGTGAAGGTGACGATGATACAACCGGTAAGGAAAAAATGGCCGATGATTCTGTGAGTGAGATGGCCAAGAGGCCGGAGCCGACGAGTAAGGCAGCAGGAGGAGGAACGGCGCCTGGAGCGTCTGTGCCGTCGACCACTTTGCGATTTGGTTCCTTTGGTCCTGCGTCCGCTCCTCCGAGACTGTGGAGTGAGCGGGTGGAGTCTATTGAGGACTTTGAGTATTCTTTACCAGCTTTGGATTTTGAGGATGCGGGCGTGGTGGTTTCGGATGGGGGAGCGAGGTTGGATATTGT
>NC_041393.1:609642979-609669584 GCF_002162155.2 Triticum dicoccoides | reverse complement strand
ATCTCATCTGGGGGTCCGGATCAGGGTTCTTTGGAGGCCCCCCCTCAGTCTCCGGTTGGGGGGCCGGGGCTGATGGCCCCCTCTCCTCTCACGCCTTTGGTTGGGCGACCATTGCAGGCGGATGCGCAGGTTCGGCGGGAGGGCGTGGGGCAGGTGGCCTCAACGCTCCCGTTTGCCTCGGTGCCCGAGGGGGGCGCCCCGGTCGGGACTGCGGCGTGCACTCCGGACAGGCGGTCCGGGGTGGATGGGGGGAGGGGGCAGCTGGCCTTCGCCTCCCCAGGGCTGGACTCGGCGCTCTCACCTGGTAATGGCGACCGGGTGGATGTTCGGGGAGTGACAGGCGGTCGCTCTCCGGATAAATTTTCGCGGGAGGAGGTCATTATGTTTGGCGGGATCCCGGACCAGGCAGCTGAGGGCGACGTATGAGTTGTCGGCTTCAGAGCCATCCGGAGGTGGACGACATGCAGCAGCGCTGTGCCGTGAGGGCGGCCAAGCTTCGTGAAGTCCAAGTCACTACTGGTATGTCCGTTAATTCTTCCAATACTATTATGCATTTCTCGCATGATCAAATTATGGATAAGGCACAACAATTAGGAATTTCACTTGGTAGAGATGAGGGTGAAGTTACTAATTCTGTTAACGATTTGCTAGATCTAGAAGCCGAGCGGGCTTTAGAAGTAATTCGTAACTTAGCTGCGGTCAAACCTATGAATGACTATGAGATTGATGCCTTGGGAGTTCGAGTACTTGATAATTTTTGTGATGATCTAGCACCGCCCCTCCAGGAGCCGGAGGAGGAGGATGAGAATATCGGGATGGAAGTAGATGATCCATCGGTTACGGGCACTTTGGACCGGGAGGGCACGACCAGCCCTAAGCGCAAGTGGAAGCGCAAAACTTACCCGATGTCCGCAGTCCGTAGGAGTGCTAGGATTCGCACGGCTAAAAAATTTCATGATGACATACGAGAGGGATCTTTTGGAATAGTAGAGGTCTTAAGGACTTGGCTAAAAGGAGGTTCCTTGCGGAGGCATCAATTGAGCATAGTTTGGACTTTATTGCCCTGTCGGAAACGGGTAGAGCAAATTTCTCACCTCAATTTCTCAATACCTTGTCGGGGGGGATTGAGTTTGACTGGCACTGTCTGCCGCCGAGAGGAAGGTCAGGGGGTATCTTACTTGGTGTTAGATGTGACTCTCTCGAAGTTCGAAGTGTGGTCATGGGGGATTTTGCTGTTAAGTTCAGGGTGCGGTCCAAACAGGATGGTTTTGACTGGGCTTTGGTGGCGGTATACGGGGCAGCGCAGGCCGAGTTAAAACCAGATTTCCTGGCAGACCTTGTTAGAGTCTGTGGGTCTGAGCAACTACCAATTCTGGTTGGGGGTGATTTCAACATAATTAGAAGACGCGATGAAAAGAATAATGACAATTTCGATGGGAGATGGTCATTTATGTTTAATACCATTATTGAAAGCTTAGATTTGAGAGAAATTGAGCTTTCAGGTAGGAAGTTCACATGGGCTAATGCGATGCCAAATCCAACGTACGAGAAGTTGGATCGGGTTCTAGCTAGTGTTGCTTGGGAACAGAAGTTTCCCGTGGTAACGGTTCAGGCTCTCTCTCGCGGGATCTCTGATCACACGCCTTTGTTGCTCGATTCTGGTGGGGCTACCTACTCGGGTAACAAAAATGTTTTCTCTTTCGAGATGGCGTGGTTTGAAAGAGAAGGATTTTTGGATCTTGTTGCCAGAGAATGGGCTAAAGATGTAGGAGGTAGACGTGCCATTGAGCGGTGGCAGAACAAGATCAGGCATCTCCGAAGCTTCCTTCGTGGGTGGGCTAAACATCTAGGTGGAGTGTATAAGGTCGAGAAGGAACGACTCCTTTCACTTATACAAACCTTAGATGTAAAAGCTGAAACTACGGTTCTGTTACCCACTGAGCTTCATATTAAGCATGAGGCTGAGATGAGGCTGAAGGATTTGCTCCGTGAGGAAGAATTAAAGTGGCCATTGCGGGCAAAGGTGAGAAAAGTTGTCCAGGGGGATGCGAACACTCAGTTCTTCCACATGATTGCCAATCGCAAGCACAGGAAGAAGAGGATCTTCCAGCTGGAGCAAGATGAGGGTACAATAGTCGGCCAGGACAACCTGAAAACATACATTACTGAATATTACAAAAGGTTGTTTGGACCACCAGAGGAGAGCTGTGTATCCCTGGATGAGTCTAGGGTTAGCGATATCCCTCAACTTTCTTCTGTGGAGAATGATGTGTTAACTGCCCCTTTCTCGGAAAAGGAAGTTTTCGAGGCTATTGCCAAGATGAAATGCAATAAGGCTCCGGGGCCGGATGGTTTCCCGGCTGAGTTTTACAAGAAGTGTTGGCATATTATCAAAGGAGACCTGATGCCGATGTTCCATGATTTGTTCTCGGGACACTTGCAGCTGTTCCAACTTAACTTTGGAACGATAACGTTGTTGCCTAAGAAAACAGATGCCGTGAGAATTGAACAATTTCGGCCTATCTGCCTACTCAACGTCAGTTTTAAAATATTTACCAAGGTTGGCACGATCAGGCTTACTCAGATAGCGCACGCTGTAGTTCAACCTTCTCAAACGGCTTTCATGCCGGATAGGAACATCCTCGAGGGGGTTGTGGTCCTACATGAAACGCTTCATGAAATTCATACGAAAAAACTAGATGGGGTTATTTTCAAAGTGGATTTCGAGAAGGCCTATGATAAAGTCAAATGGCCGTTCCTCCAGCAAGCTCTTCGAATGAAGGGATTTGATGAGCGCTGGAGACATCAAGTGGAAATGTACACGCAAAAAGGCAGTGTTGGCATTAAAGTTAATGATGACATAGGCCACTATTTCCGAACGACAAGGGTCTGAGACAGGGTGATCCTATGTCGCCTATTCTGTTCAATATTGTGGTTGATATGTTAGCGATCCTGATTGGGAGGGCCAAAGAGGCCGGTCAGGTGGAGGGAGTGGTGCCTCATCTGGTTGATGGTGGTTTGTCCATCCTGCAATACGCTGATGATACAATCATTTTTATGGAACATGATTTGGCCAAAGCGAGGAACATGAAGCTAGTTTTATGCCTTTTTGAACAATTGTCTGGGCTGAAGATTAATTTCCATAAAAGCGAGTTGTTCTGTTTTGGTAGAGCCAAAGACGAACAGGAAGCTTATACACAATTGTTCGGGTGTGAGAGTGGGTCTCTTCCTTTCACTTATCTTGGTATTCCAATACACCATCGTAAGTTAACGAATGCTGAGTGGAAGTGCATCGAGGATAGATTTGAGAAAAAACTAAGCTGTTGGAAAGGAAAACTCATGTCTTATGGAGGCCGGTTGATTCTGATTAACTCGGTGCTCACGAGTTTACCTATGTTTCTGCTATCTTTCTTCGAAGTACCAGTTGGGGTGAGGAAAAGACTAAATTTTTATCGTTCTCGCTTCTTCTGGCAGAGTGATGAGTCTAAGAGGAAGTACAGATTGGCAAAATGGGATATTATTTGCAGACCAAAGGACCAAGGAGGACTTGGTATTGAAAATCTTGAAGTCAAAAATAAATGCCTCCTGAGTAAGTGGCTGTTTAAGTTGTCTTCTGAGACAGAGGCAACTTGGGCGCAGATTTTACGTAGTAAATATCTGTACTCAAAGACTTTATCCCAAGTCACTATGAGACCTACAAATTCGCCGTTCTGGAAAGGGCTCGTGAGGGTTAAAGCCGCTTTCTTCAACAGAACGAAATGTTTTGTTGGTAATGGAGATGACACGCGATTCTGGGAGGATACGTGGCTGGGTGACACGCCTTTGGCTTCACAATATCCAACACTATATCGTATTGTTCAGCGTAGGGATGCTCTTGTTGCCACAGTAATGCAGTCTATTCCCCTCAACATACAGTTTAGGAGAGTGCTTGTTGGACCTAGATGGGAAGCATGGCTTCACTTGGTCCGTAGGCTGATGGAGGTGCAGCTAAATCCTCAGCCCGACCAGTTGTATTGGAAACTAACTAAAACTGGGGTGTTCACGGTCCAGTCGATGTATATTGATATTATTAATTCATCCGTGATACCTACGTCCAAGGAAGTCTGGAACGTTAAGGTTCCTTTGAAGATTAAAGTGTTTATGTGGTTTGTGCATAAACAAGTTATTCTTACAAAGGACAATCTAGTTAAGCGCAACTGGACAGGATCTACTAGGTGTAGCTTCTGTGATCGGGATGAGACTATCAAGCATTTATTTTTGGATTGCCCGTTGGCACAAGGGTTGTGGCGCACCGTGCAAATTGCCTTTAATATTACTCCACCGAGATCGGTAAACACGTTATTTGGGGCGTGGCTGCTTGGGATGGAGCCCGAAATAGCCAGACACATTCGTGTAGGAGTATGTGCGTTATTATGGGCAATTTGGAATTGCAGGAACGATTTGGTTTTTAACAGGACAACAAATACTCATTTTTTGCAGGTGTTGTTCCGGGCTACGGCGCTGATCCGTACTTGGTCCTTACTCACTCCGACGGAGGCCAGTGAGCGTTTGGTTACTGGATCTGTCCGGTGGGAGACGGTAGCGCGGGATATCTTCAACCGGTTTGGATGGCGATCATGTAATAGGATAGGCATCTAGTTTACCTACCTAATATTATGCCAAGCCGGTTTGTGGCTTATCTCATTTCTGCCTTACAGTCGATGCTCTATGTGAGCTATAGGCTGCCTTTTTTTTCCTTTGTTTGTAAGACTCCTGTTCTGAACCCCCTTTTATTTGGTTAATAAGAGAGGCCGTATGCATCGATCTGATGCAGAGGCCGGGGAATACCCCTTTTCTAAAAAAAAAACACTCCACAGAGTTTTCAATAGCTCCCCTCGTTACCGTGTATCCGTTGCCTTCTTCTACGAGGTATGTGCGCATCCACAGAGATAAAAATAACATTTTTTTAGGTTAGAAAAACCAACCATTTCTATGCATGCCGCCCTTTGTACTCAAATTCCTTCTTATGCCGCACCTACAGAGTCAAACTTCGATGCCACGGTTGAGCCTGCGGAGCTATGCCAGGAGAAAACGGGTGGCGTTGCCAAGTACCACATGGTGGTGTATGGGGATCATCTGGTTAAGAAAGTTCCGAACAACTTCGTGCTGTAAGAGCATCTTCAATAGCTTGTCTATATGAATGTCTATACTCGTTTTCCACGACGTGAGCCCAAAACAGTCGTCCAACAGCTTGTCTATATGGTCGTCCAAATATACACATCCTCTAAATCGATCTCGACAATGTCCACGCCTGGACAATGTGAAGGCGTTGTCTAAACTCAGTTGCAGTCATGATTTCTTCCTCTCAACGACGGTCCACCTGTCATGGTCCTTGTATATAGACGTTCTCATGCAAAACTAGACATGTATATGAGGAAATCTTTTTAGACCATTGTTTATATGAATATATAGACATCTCAATATACACATGCTATTGGAGATGCTCTAACGTCCGATGTACAGCTTACCGGTTACAAATCATGATTTTGATGTCCCTTGTTCTCGTTACGCCGCGCCCCATTGTAACTTTGTCCTGTCCGGCATGCTTTGTTCTCATTATGATTATTATCTTATCAGGATTTTGATGTGCTTATGATATAGAGAGACCAGGAGTTGAAACTATTTTCAGTTGTCTCACTTTGATATGGTGCCATAAATCAATGAAATGTTTCTGTCTGTTTGTGTGAGCGTGCTCGATATACATTTTGATGATTCAACCATGAAGTTCCGCGATTCCAGTGAGTTACACTCGGTGTTTGCAAGAAAATAAAGAGAGAAAAAAATACTCTGTCTCATCGATCTTATGATGATTGATTAATGTGATAAGAGGAATAATTTGAGTGGGGTTGCTACGCTGAGGATGAACTTGAATGTTCGAGAATCCACTTTGGTATATGCGTGAACCTCTTTCTTCTTGATGGCAGTTTACTCACGCTTCACACCCAAACAACAAGATTCCACCCCGGCAGAGCTACGCGATCCATCTTTCACGCTAGCCTGTTGTTGCTGCTACTTTGTGGAAAGTAAAGAAGAAGAGAAGGGTTGCTTCCATTCTTGCTTTCTACGTACTAGCTTTACATGACGATTGCTAGATTTCGTAATTACCTTAGCCCAGGTGAAAAAGTGCTTGTCTGATCTATAACTGCTGGCTGATTCACCAAACCATCTTCCTTGCCAACTTTAGCATCTTGTGATGTGGAGCCAAGCCAGTGCCAGCCATCTTCCATCTCCATCCGGACAAGTGCTTTTCTTCTCCTCTTCTCTTCTCTCCACGAAATGAAAGCAGAGAAAATATGATGTGGTTGATGTAGCAACAAGCAAGCAACAGAGTTAATATTATCACTTACCAAAGAAAACGTTGTAAGTATGATGACTGATATATACTCCATATATTACCTTAGCATCTTTCACCCACAGTCATAGCGCGCTCGTCTCTCACGTACACCACACACACCGTTCCTCTCTCTTCTCTTGCGCTCTCCTCAGCCAGCGGTGCGCTCCGGCCATCTCCATGTCCCTCATCACCGATGACCCCGACCGCGCTCCGAGGGACTGCACGGCGGCCAGGCGCCACCAGTCCGGTAGGCGCCGGCGGTGGCTGCTGATCGCCGCGGCGTCAGCAATGGCGTTGCTGCTAGCCATGGCCATCATACTCTGGCTCACCCTCCGCCCTTCCAGCCCACGGTTCAGGCTGTTGTCCGCCACCGCCTCCACCAACGCCACCGGGGGCATGGCGGGCACCGTGCTGCTCGACGCTTACGTTGTCGCGCACAACCCCAACGCGCACGCCCTCGCGCTCTATGACGGCCTCCGGGCGCGAGCGTCCTACGCGGGACTCCAGCTCGCCGCCGCCGCGCCGATCCCGCCGTTCCAGCAGGCCCAGGGCGACGTCATGCTCTCTGCCGCGCTCTCCTCGTCGTCCTCGGCGGCGGAGGAAACGACGGCGGGCGGGCGATCGCCGGCGCTGCTGACGCTGCGCGTGGGGGGGCGGCTCCGATGGAAGGTGGTCGTCTGGGTGTCCAGTAGCCGCACCCTCGCTGCCGAGTGCATCGCCGCCGCCGTCTCGCCGTCTCAGCTCAGGGCCGTCGTCGTGCAGGACTGCCAGTGCGCCACCACCATCGAATGAACAAATCTGAACACCGAGGATATAATATCTGCATGTATAGTCGTGTGCTTAATTATACTAGTAGTACTTCCTCCATGTTCTTGTACTTACTGTAGTCAATAGTTAATTAGGACAATATCGACGGCACGTGCATGCAATCAGTGCAATGGTTGCGTACCTTCTCTCGCATATATATGTATTTTAAAATAATTCCCCGTATATTAATAATTGATTAAAACAATATGTCCATCATTACAGCAAATGCTACGCATGGCGAAAAACTATTAAGAAGTAGACCGTCAAATCTATTATCAAAAACCGTCAAATCTATTATCAAAATTAAATAATTGAGCAATTTCATGTGTCATCATATTGGTCTGCCTAATGATTTTAGACAACATATAACTATCGAGAAGCTTGATGATGCCAAGCTTTTCCTTCTTCAGATCAACGAGCATGGATTTATCAGGACTTCCATTTGCAAGGAAAGGAATCACAAGCGTGTGCAATCAATTTTCAAAATAATAGCCTTGTGAAGAGAAATAGCGATATAAAATTCAGCCAGGCATGCCCGAAGCTCCCCTTCTTTCTCATCAAAACACAACCCAATAAAGTCCCAAGATGAGATGTGTCTTCAGAAGAGTTCCTAGCCACCACACCAATGCTTGTTGCACTTATGCTCTTCACAAAAGTGACGTCAACATTGATATATTGATAAGGTTAGAAGGGGGCGGCCGCCACACCACTTGATTCCCCAAAGCGGTAGTAACTGGTGTAAACCCAGCCACCACCTCCTTTCCTTTGTTATTGGAGGCCACCTCAGCATTAGCCTGACTGGATGTAAAGAAAGACCAGTAACTATCCACAAAAATAGCAGATATTGATAGATTCTTTTCCTGTTCCAAAAATCAAATCATTCCTCACATGCTAATATCAACAAATAGGATATGCCACCACCTCGGTGCTGTGTAATGAAGATGAGCTGGCAATGGAAGTACGATGACCGATGCTCTCCCCAGTTCGTTAATGGCGTGCATACTTTTCTGCTTGTGGCTGAGGCAAAGAAGGAGGCAGATGGTTTTATGTCTTGTCTATGTGCTGGATGTAAGAATGATCGGAATTACTCTAAGTCAAAAACCATTCACGTCCACCTGTTTGAGTCCGGTTTCATGCCCCACTATAATGGTTGGACCAAGCACGGAGAAAGAGGGGTTATGATGAAAGATAATGAAGAAGAAGAGGACGACGACAGCTATCCTGGCCATGGGTTCCCTGAATACGATGGTACAACAATGGGGGAAGAAGCTGAGCCGGCAACGGGGGAAGAAGCTGAGTCGACAATGCGGGAAGAAGCTAAAGAAGAGGCATCAGATGAGCCCGCTGATGATCTAGGTCGGGCCATTGCCGATGCAAAGAGAAACTGCGCAAGTGAGAAGGAGAGGCTGAAGTTGCAGTGCATGTTAGAGGACCACAAGAAATTGTTGTACCAAAATTGCAAAGCTGACAAGAAAAAGCTGGGCACCACACTGGAATTGCTGCAATGGAAGGCAGGGAATGGTGTATCTGACAAGGGATTTGGAAATTTGCTGATAATGTTAAAGAAGATGCTTCCAAAGGACAATGAATTGCCCGAGAGTACGTACGAAGCAAAGAAGGTTGTCTGCCCTCTAGATTAGAGGTACAGAAGATACATGCATGCCCTAATGACTGCATCCTCTACCGCGATGAGTACAAGGATTTGAATGCGTGTCCGGTATGCGGTGCATTGCGATATAAGATCAGCCGCGATGACCCTGGTGATGTCGAGGGCGAGCGCCCCAGGAAGAAGATTCCTGCCAAGGTGATGTGGTACGCTCCTATAATACCACGGTTGAAACATTTGTTCCAAAACAAAGAGCATGACAAGTTTGATGCGATGTCACAGAGAAGACCGTAAGAAAGACAGGAAGTTCAGAGTACCCGCTGACGGGTCGCAGTGGAGAAAAATTGAGAGAAAGTACTGGGAGAACTTCGCAGGTGACTCAAGGAACGTATGGTTTGGTCTAAGCGCAGATGGCATTAATCCTTTTGGGGAGCAGAGCAGCAATCATAGCACCTGGCATATGACTCTATGTATGTATAACCTTCCTCCTTGGTTGTGCATGAAGCAGAAGTTCATTATGATGCCAGTGCTCATCCAAGGCCCTAAGCAACCCGACAACGCCATTGATGTGTACCTAAGGCCATTAATTGAAGAAATCTTACAACTATGGAATGAAAAAGGTGTACGTGTGTGGGATGAGCACGGACAGGAGGAATTTAACCTACATGCATTACTGTTTGTGACCATCAATTATTGGCCTGCTCTCAGTAACCTTTCAGGACAGACAAATAAGGGATACCACACATGCACACACTATTTGGATGATACCGACAATATATATTTGGATAATTGTAAGAAGAAAGTGTACCTGGGACATCGTCAATTTCTTTCGAGCAGGCATCCCGTAAGAAAGAAAGGCAAGCATTTCAAAGGTGGGGCAGATCACCGGACGAAGCCTCGCCATCGTACTCGTGATAATGTACATGATATGGTCAAGGATTTGAAGGTAATCTTTGGAAAGGGTCCTGACGGACAATCTGTTTTGAATGACGCTGACGGACGCGCACCCATGTGAAAGAAGAAATCTATATTTTGGGACCTACCCTATTGGAAAGACCTAGAGGTACGCTCTGCAATCGACGTGATGCACGTGACGAAGAATCTTTGTGTGACCCTGCTTGGCTTCTTGGGCATGTATGGGAAGACAAAAGATACACCAGAGGCATGGGAGGACCAGCAACATATGCACGGAAAGGACGTCATACATCAAGGTCATGCTAGCTATGCTCTTACCAAAGAAGAGAAGGAAATCTTTTTTGAATGCCTGCTCAGTACAAAGGTCCCATCTGGCTTCTCGTCGAATATAAAGGGAATAATAAATATGGCAGAGAAAAAGTTTCAGAACCTAAAGTCTCATGACTGCCACGTGATTATGACGCATATGCTTCCGGTTGCATTGAGGGGGCTTCTACCAGAAAATGTTTGATTAGCCATTGTGAAGCTGTGTGCATTCCTCAATGCAATCTCTTAGAAGGTAATCGATCCAGAAATCATACCAAGGTTGGAGAATGATTTGGTGCAATGTCTTTTCTATTTCAAGTTGGTGTTCCCACCATCCTTCTTCAATATCATGACGCACGTCCTAGTTCACCTATGCGAAGAGATTCCTGTTCTGGGTCCTGTATTTCTACACAATATGTTCCCCTTTGAGAGGTTCATGGGAGTCTTAAAAAATATGTTTATAACCGTGCTAGACCAGAAGGAAGCATCTCTAAGGGCCATGAAAATGAGGAGGTCATTGAGTTTTTTGTTGACTTATTCCTAACCTTAAGCCGATTGGTGTTCCTGAATCGCGGCATAAGGGCAGACTGGATGGAAATGGCATGCTAGGACCGGATCAAATAATATGTATGGACGGGCATTCTCTCACTGAAGCACACTACAGAGTTCTACAAAATCCCGCCTTGGTAGCTCCGTATATGGAGGAACACAATAATATTCTAAGCTCCAAATACCCGGAGCAGTCTGAAGACTGGATTACACGTGAACAAACAAGGACTTCCGCCGGTTGGTTGCAGACACGTGCCATGCATGACGACGCTATTGAAGATGACATGTACTTGTTGTCCCAGTTACCATCTACGAATATAATGACTTTCAAAGGGTACGAGATAAATGGGAATACATTTTACATGATCGCCCAAGATAAAAAGAGCACCAACCAAAACAGTGGTGTCCGCTTTGATGCAGCAACCAGTAGGGGAAAGGACACATATTATGGTTACATAGAGGAGATATGGGAACTTGACTATGGAAGTGATTTGAAGGTCCCTTTGTTTCGGTGCAAATGGGTCAATGTGATAGGAGGTGGCGTAAAGGAGGACCCGTAGTACGGAATGACAACAGTGGATCTCAACAATCTTACGTATGCAGACGAACCATTCATCCTAGCCAATGATGTGCCGCGGGTTTTCTATGTGAAGGACATGTCTACCAAGCCGAGAAAAAGAAAAGGTAAGGAAGCGAATGCATCATACAATGAGCCAAAGCGCCACATAGTTCTTTCAGGGAAAAGAAACATCATGGGAGTGGATGACAAGACAGACATGTCAGAAGATTATGAAAAGTTTCATGAAATTGCTCCCTTCACAGTGAATGTTGACCCGAGCATCCAGTTAAATGATGAAGATTGACCATGAGGACACACGTGAAGAAAAAGTTTCACAACCAAAGATCCCACTCTAGGATGTGACCTGCTTTACTGTCGTCACTTTCTTCTCTAGTGAGTTTCCGGACTTATATATCTGGAAATACCACTTTGGACAAACCGTAGGGAATCATTGTAATATTTAGGGTGCTTATGTGTTTTGGCATTTGAAACATCTACTTCTGTGCTTCGGACAAACGTCATCAATTTTCAACCCTTTCCGACTTCATTTGGTATTTTTCATGCATTTACTGATTTTTTTGAGCAAAATGACCCTGAAATTGAAAAACACTACAAATGAACTCTGAAAAGGTTGAAAGTTGGCATGGTATCATCATGTCACCCACATAGCATCTGCTAAAAAGTTGAGAGGGTTACGGCAAAAACTGGATGCACTTCATGTACAAAATGGACAATCTCTTTCGAAGTGTTGGGGTTTCGGACGAAAACTCATCTGTTACAAAGGCATTTCATTTTTTAAACTTATTTCAACTCTAGACTTTTTGTGCATTCAGTATGCACCATTCAAAGCCACGTCATCAATTTTCAACCCTTTCTGACTTCATTTGCTCTTTTTCATGCATTTAGTGATTTTTTGAGCTAAATGACCCTGAAATTGAAAAGCACTACAAATGAACTATGAAAAGTTTGAAAGTTGGCATGGTATCATCATTTCACCCACATAGCAGGTGCTAAAAATTTGAGAGGGTTACGGCAAAAACTGGATGCACTTCATGTACAAAATGGACAATCTCTTTCAAAGTATCAGAGTTTTGGACGAAAACTCATCTGTTAGAAGGCATTTCATTTTTAAACATATTTCAACTCCAGACTTTTTGTGCGTTCAGTATGCACCATTCAAAGCCATGTCATGAATTTTCAACCCTTTTTGACTTCATTCGTTATTTTTCATGCATTTACTGATTTTTTTGAGCTAAATGACCCTGAAATTGAAAAGCACTACAAATAACTCTTAAAAGGTTGAAAGTTGGCATGGTATCATCATTTCACCCACATAGCATGTGCTAAATAGTTGAGAGGGTTATGGCAAAAACTGGATGCACTTTGTGTACAAAATGCACAATCTCTTTCGAAGTATCAGGGTTTCGGACGAAAACTCATCTGTTACAAAGGCATTTCATTTTTTTAAACTTATTTCAACACCAGATTTTTTGTGCGTTCAGTATGCACAATTCAAAGCCACACCATTAGTTTTCAACCCTTTCTAACTTGATTTGAAAATTTTCATGCATTTACTTATTAATTTGAGCTAAATGACCCTGAAATTGAAAAGCACTACAAATGAATTATGAAAAGGTTGAAAGTTGTCATGGTATCATCATTTCACCCACATAGCATGTGCTAAAAATTTGAGAGGGTTACGACAAAAAGTGGATGCACTTCGTGTACAAAATGGACCATCTCTTTCGAAGTATCAGGGTTTCGGACGAAAACTCATCTGTTACAAAGGCATTTCATTTTTTTAAACTTATTTCAACTCCAGACTTTTTGTTCGTTTAGTATGCACCATACAAAGCCACGTCATCAATTTTCAACCCTTTCTTACTTCATTTGCTATTTTTCACGCATTTACTAATTTTTTTGAGCTAAATGACCCTGAAACTGAAAAGCACTACAAATGAACTCTGAAAAGGTTGAAAGTTGGCATGATATCATCATTTCACCCACATAGCATGTTCTAAGAAGTTGAGAGGGTTACGGCAAATACTGGATGCACTTCGTGTACAAAATGGACAATCTCTTTTGAAATATCAGGGTTTCGGAGGAAAAACTCATCTGTTACAAAGGCATTTCATTTTCTAAAACTTATTTAAACTCCAGATTTTTCGTGCGTTCAGTATGCATAATTCAAAGCCACTTCACCAGTTTTCAACCCTTTCTGACTTCACTTGATATTTTCATGCATTTACTTATTTTTTTGAGCTAAATGACCTTGAAATTGAAAAGCACTACATATGAACTATGAAAAGGTTGAAAGTTGGCATGGTATCATCATTTCACCCACATAGCATGTGCTAAAAAGTTGAGAGGGTTATGGCAAAAACTAGATGCCCTTCGTGTATAAAATGGACAATCTCTTTCGAAGTATCAAGGTTTCGGACGAAAACTCATCTGTTACAAACGCATTTCATTTTTTTAACTTATTTCAACTCCAGACTTTTTGTGCGTTCATTATGCACCATTCAAAGCCACATCATCAATTTTCAAGCCTTTCTGACTTCATTTGGTATTTTCATGCATTTACTGATTTTTTTGAGCTAAATGACCCTCGAACTGAAAAGCACTATAAATGAACTCTGAAAAGGTTGAAAGTTGGCATGGTATCCTCATTTCACCCACATAGCATGTGCTAAAAAGTTGAGAGGGTTACGGCAAATACTGGATGCACTTCGTGTACAAAATGGACAATCTCTTTCAAAGTATCAGGGTTTCGGACGAAAACTCATCTGTTACAAAGGCATTTCATTTTTTAAATTTATTTCAACTCCATTCTTTTTGTGCATTCAGTATGCACCATACAAAGCCACGTCATCAATTTTCAACCATTTCTTACTTCATTTGCTAGTTTTCATGCATTTACTATTTTTTTGAGCTAAATGACCCTAAAATTGAAAATCACTACAAATGAACTATGAAAAGGTTGAAAGTTGGCATGGTATTATCATTTCACCCACATAGCATGTGCTAAAAAGTTGAGAGCGTTACGGCAAAAACTAGATGCACTTCATGAACAAAATGGACAATCTCTTTCGAAGTACCAGGGTTTCGGACGGAAACTCATCTGTTACAATGGCATTTCATTTTTTAAACTTATTTCAACTCCAGACTTTTTGTGCATTCGGTATGCACTATTCAAACCACGTAATCAATTTTCAACGCTTTATGACTTCATTTGCAATTTTCATGCATTTACTGATTTTTTGAGCTAAATGACCTTGAAAGTGAAAAGCACTACAAATGAGCTCTGAAAAAGGTTGAAAGTTGGCATGGTATCATCCTTTCAACCACATAGCCCGTGGTAAAAAGTTGAGAGGGTTACGACAAAAACTGGATGCACTTTGTGTAAAAAATGGACAATCTCTTTCAAAATATCAGGGTTTCGGACGAAAACTCATCTATTACAAAGGCATTTTATTTTTTAAACTTGTTTCAACTCCAGACTTTTTGAGCATTCAGTATGCACCATTCAAAGCCACATCATCAATTTTCAACCGTTTCTGACTTCATTTGCTATTTTTCATGCATTTACTGATTGTTTTGAGCTAAATGACCCTGAAATTGAAAATCACTACAAATGAACTCTGAAAAGGTTTAAAGTTGGGCATGGTATCATTACTTCACCAAATAGCATGTGCTAAAAAGTTGAGAGGGTTACGGCAAAAACTGGATGCACTTCGTGTACAAAATGGACAATCTCTTTCGAAGTATCATGGTTTCGGACGAAAACTCATCTGTTACGAAGGCATTTCATTTTTTAAATAACCTAAGTATTACCGAATTGAATATAATGATAAAACACACTAATATTAAACATAAGAAAAAAGAATTAATGAAAAATCTATTTTAAGGTAAAGTTATTCACAAACTAGTGATTCACACAAAATTCAAATAATTCAAATTTAAACTATTCAAATTTGAAAACTACTGGCACTAACAGAAAGTTTGTAATTTTTTGTACCTAAAGCAAAAATATTCACAAAGAAACTCTAAATACAGCAAAAAAACAACTCAGAAATAAATAAAAGAAAATAAATAAAGTAGAAAAGAAAAAAACTAAATAAAAAATCCTGCCTACTAGGCCACAACGACCTGCATACGACTACAAACCCAACCTGTAGTTGGGCCAGGATGCAGGCCCGCTAGCCCAGTACGCCCAACAGGGCATCGCAGCAGAGGTAGGCCCAGAAGGCCTGCATTAGAGAGGAGTTCGAGACAGCAGCCGCCGTGGGGCTTATAAGCTGGTGTGGGTGCCCTTCGGCTAGCAAAGTGGGACTAAACTTGCCTGCACCGCACCTGCGCCGGCGCACACCTTTAGTCGCGGTTGGAGCCACAAACCGGGACTAAAGGCCCCCCCTTTAGTCGCGGTTGGAGCCACCAACTGGGACTAAAGGTCTGGCTTCCCGCCACTTGGCCTGGCCAAAAATTGACCCTTAGTCCCAGTTGGTGGCTCCAACCGGGACTAAATGTGCCTTTTATATAAAAAACACTTATGAAAATTTTCAGTTTTTCATCTCCCTCTTCTTCGTCCTCTGCTTCGATCAACGTTGCCGCCTCCCTCGTCGTGCGCCGTCGCCGTTGCCGTACCCATCGCCGCGCCTGTAGCCGTCGCGGCACCATCGCCACGCCCGTTGATGACCCACAAGTATATGGAGTCAATTGTAGCCTTTTCGATAAGTAAGAGTGTCGAACCCAACAAGGAGCAGAAGGAAATGACAAGTGGTTTTCAGCAAGGTAATGTCTGCAAGTGCTAAAATTGTAAGTAGCATAGTAGTTTGATAGCAAGATAATTTTTAATGAGCAAGTAACGATAGTAGTAACAAAAGTGCAGCAAGGTAGCCCGATCCTTTTGAGGCAAAGGACAGGCCAAACCGGTCTCTTATAATAAGCAAAGTGTTCTTGAGGGTACACAGGAATTTCATCTAGTCACTTTGATCATGTTGGCTTAATTCGTGTTCCGTACTTTAATAATTTGATATGTGGGTGGACCGGTGCTTAGGTGTTGTTCTTACTTGAACAAACCTCCTACTTATGATTAACCCTCTCGCAAGCATCCGCAACTATGAGAAAAGTATTAAGAATAAATTCTAACCATAGCATTAAACTTTTGGATCCAATTGGTCCCTTACGGAATAGCGCATAAGCTTTTTTCACTCTTGCAACCCACCATCTAATAACTACTCCACAATGCATTCCCTTAGACCCAAATATGGTGAAGTGTCATGTAGTCGACGTTCACATGACACCACTAAGAGAATGACAACATACATATCATCAAAATATCGAACACATATCAAGTTCACATGATTACTTGCAACATGATTTCTCCCATGACCTCAAGAACGAAAGTAACTACTCAGAGGGGTATTAAATATCATAATGGATCTGAACATATAATCTTCCACCAAATAAACCATATAGTAATCAACTACAAGATGTAATCAACACTACTAGTCACCCAGAAGCACCAATCTATTGTTTTGATACAAAGATTAAACACAAGAGATGAACTAGGGTCTGAGAGGAGTTGGTGCTGTTGAAGATGTTGATGAATATAGCCCTCCCGAAGATGGGATAGTTGTTGGTGATGATGATGACGATGATTTCCCCCTTGGGGCGGGAAGTTCCCCTGGCGGAATCGCTCCACCGGAGGGCAAAAGATCTCCTTCCCAAGTTCCGCCTCGAGGCGGCGGCGCTTCATCCTGAAAGTCCTCCCCTTATTTTTTCTAGGTCAAAATGACTTATATAATAGAAGAGGGGTACCGGAGGTGGGCCGAGGAGGGCAGCACCCACCAGGGCGCGCCTGGGCCTCCTGGCGCCCCCAGGTGGGTTGTGCACACCTGGTGGCCCCCCTCTGGTACTTATTTACTCCAATAATTCTTAAATATTCCATAAAAAATCCTCGGGAAGTTTCAGCTCGTTTGGAGTTGTGCAGAATAGGTAGCTTGACGTAGTTTTTCAGGTCCAGATTTCCAGCTGCGAGAATTGTCCCCCTTTGTGCATACCTTGCATATTATGAGAGAAAAGGCATTAGAATTACTCCAAAGAGCATTATTATACAATAAAACAACATAAATAACAGTAGGAAAACATGATGGAAAATGGACGTATCAACTCCCCCAAGCTTAGACCTCGCTTGTCCTGAAGCAAAAACCAAAATCGAAAAACATGTCCACATGCTTAGAGAGAGAGGTGTCGATAAAAACAAAAATACGGACATAGCAGCATCATGTAGCTTATTATAACAGCAAAAAACTTTCACATAATACTTTTATCATAGAACTTTTATCGTAGACTTCTCATGAACAAGTGACAATTCATCACAACATCGAAGTATAAAGCATAAAATCTATTGGAAACCAACAAACTATGTTCTCATTCAACTTTGCAACTACAATTCATCATCTTTTCAGGAAGGGTCACGTATCGGAGCCTTTAGGCAAGTCCACATACTCAACCATCATTTGGTCTTCTATAATTGCTAACACTCACTACGTACACATGAGCAAAACGTTTCAACCGGACACATATAAAGATAGGGGCTTATAGTTTCGCCTCCCAACGCACTCACCTCAAGGGTGATGTCAATAATAATAAATCATGCTACCCATATTCAACTGGATAAATGTTCCTAGATCTTTCCTCACCACATGATGCTTGCCAAAGGAGAAAAATAAAAGGAATAGAGAGAAAAACTTTTACTCTTGCATGAAAGTAAATACATGGAAGTAAAAGACTGGCCCTTCGCAGAGGGAAGCAAAGGTTGCCATGCGCTTTTCATTTGTATGCTCAGCCCCTTAGTGCAAGAGAACGTCACATTACATTGCCCCTTGTGATGGCAACCTTTATTATGCAGTCTGTCACTATTATTCTTCACCATCACAAGTTCGTACAACACTCAATTTTCCCACACTAAATGGTCTTACACTTTTAGAAGCAATTTTTATTGCCCTTTTTGCACCGATGACAACTTACTTGAATGATCTTACTCAATCCATATGTAGGTACGGTGGACTCTCAAACAAGATTTGGGTTTAAGGATTTTGGATGCACATGTAGTATCTCTACTTAGTGCGGAGTTTTTGGCTAGCAAAGATAGGGGCAAGAACCACATGCTGAAGGATCTATGACAATATAACTTCTATGTGAATATGAACAAACATAAATCATTAAGTTGTCATCCTTGTCCAACGTCAACAATTTGGCATATAATATTTCTATGGGTGCTCACAATCATAAAAGATTTCCAGGATAGTATATTTATATGTGAATCTTCTCTTCCCTTATTAATTCTTTCATGAGTTGCATCATTGACCAATGCTATGTTTGTCAATCTAGAATAAAATTTTCTACTTATACTTTTCCTTGTGTAATGTCATCACTTACCATAAGATTAGCATATGATATTTTTCCTTTTATTTCCCTTATTTTTATTGAAACAATAAAGTAAAGAAGACAAAACTCAAACTAAACTTTATTATATATCTCGCACACGATTACAAAGATTGATCACTAAGAAAACTCTTAAGAAGAAAGGATCGAACTAAACTTTTATTCATCTAATAGCAAAAGATTACCATGGATTGAACTAAGAAAGTAAAGGCAAAAGAGAGTGGAGATGATACAATATCGGGGCACCTCCCCCAAGCTTGGCGAAAGCCAAGGGGAGTGCCCATACCCGATATTCAGTTCTCTTTTGGTGGTGAACAAGGAGGTGGTGGTGATGAAGTAGAAGTGGTCTGGTCTTTAAGCACCAAGAGACTCTCCAATCTTCGGATGACACTCTGCAGGAAAGCGATGTGCTCCATATGCAGAATATTTTCACGAGTGAGATACTTATTTTGTATACAAACCTTTTCAATGATCCTGAAGGCTGCAATCTCAGTGGGGGTAAGATGAGCATAGTAGGGTTTAAGGATATCTTCCTCTTCCTCATTGGTGGGCAAGACTTGCTCGTCCATCGGCACTTGATCTCCAGTGGCCTCCTTGCTCTTGTCCTCCTTAGCTGCTCCAATGGGGTCTTCTCTCTTCAGCTCGATCTTCATCATCCAAGCATCCTCTTCCATATGATCGGAGGGAGAAGAAGACATGATGCCCGACTCAACAGATCTGACAGAAAATAGCAAGAAAAGAAGATGGGAGATTTCTCCGCAATATGGAGGTCAACAGGTTCGGGAGGTATATAACGGTTTTTTATCTTGGGGAACAAGCAGAACAGAAGAAAAACGGAGTTCGGAAAGTACCCGAGGTGGGCACAACCCACCTAGGCGCGCCTGCATGCCAGGCGCGCCCTGGTGTATCGTGCCCACCAAGATCACTTTCTTGAAAGTTTCTTATTTTCCTAATCTTTTAAATATTCCAAAACTGACAAAAAATATTTTTGCGAATTTTTGGAGTCCGTTTACTTACCGTATCGCGTACCTCCCTTTTTTCATGATTCTGGAGTGTTCTAGAAGGTTTCCTTTATGTGTTCTTCCGGTGTCAAAGTTTGGATAATATTACTTTCAACATTAGTGGGCGTACCTGAGATATAGTGTTTTATTCGTTTCCCATTGACAACCTTCGGGTTAGTACCTTCCGTATTATTTATTTTCATAGCTCCGGATGACATAGGGTCCCTCCCATTTGGAGAGGAGTTTTCCTGCAAATTATCTGAAATGAGAGTTGTACAAAAGAACATATTCTCCAACTTTGAAGTCACGCTTTTGGATTCTTTTGTCATGCCATCTTTCAACTTTTTCTTTGAATAACTTTGCATTTTCATAAGCCTGGGTTCTCCATTCATCTAATGAGCTAATATCAAATAACCTCTTTTCACTGGCAAGTTTGAAATCATAGTTGAGTTCTTCAAATTGCCCAAAATGCTTTATGTTCTAACTCAAGAGGCAAATGACAAGCTTTTCCAAAGACCATTTTATATGGAGACATGCCGATAGGATTTTCATAAGCTATTCTATAAGCCCAAAGTGCATCATCTAATTTCTTAGACCAATTTTTCTGGGACCTATTGACAGTCTTTTGTAAGATTAGTTTTATTTCTCTATTGCTAAGTTCAACTTGACCACTAGACTGAGGATGATAAGGAGATACAATTCTATGGTTAACATCATACTTAGCAAGCATTTTACGGAAAGCACCATGAATAAAGTATGAACCACCATCAGTCATTAAATATCTAGGGACTCCAAACCTTGGGAAAATAACTTCCTTAAGCATTTTAATAGAGGTGTTGTGATCAGCACTACTGGTTGGAATAGCTTCTACCCACTTAGTAACATAATCAACAACAACCAAAATATGTGTATACCCGTTAGAGGAAGGAAAAGATCCCATGAAATCAAATCCCCAAACATCAAATGGTTCAACTGCAAGTGAATAATTCATAGACATTTCTTGACACTTACAGATATTACCTATTCTTTGTCATTCATCACAAGACGAGACAAACTTACGGGCATCTTTGAAGAGAGTAGGCCAATAAAAACCAGATTGCAATACCTTATGAGCGGTTCTATCTCCCGCATGATGTCCTCCATCAGCTTCAGAGTGACATTTCCGTAGGATTTGTTCTTGTTCATGCTCAGGTACACAACGTCTAATAATACCACCTACTCCTTCTTTATAAAGATGTGGGTCATCCCAAAAGTAATGTCTTAAATCATAGAAGAATTTTTTCTTTTGTTGGTATGTGAAGCTAGGTGGTATGTATTTAGCAACAATATAATTAGCATAGTCAGCATACCAAGGTGTACTACTAGAAACATTTATTTAGCTAGTTGTTCATCAGGAAAGCTATCATTAATAGGTTGTGGGTCATCAAGAATATTTTCAAGCCTAGACAAGTTATCAACTACGGGGTTCTCTGCTGAAAGATCATGGATGTCGCCTAGAGGGGGGGGGGGTGAATAGGCGCTTTAAAATAATTACAGTTTAGGCTTGAACAAATGCGGAATAAACCTAACGGTTAATTTGTCAAGCACAAAACCTACAACAACTAGGCTCACCTATGTGCACCAACAACTTATGCTAAGCAAGATAAGCAACTATGTGATAGCAAGATATATGACAAAGAACAATATGGCTATCACAAAGTAAAGTGCATAAGTAAAGGGGCCCGGGTAAGAGATAACCGAGGCACGCGGAGATGACGATGTATCCCGAAGTTCACACCCTTGCGGATGCTAATCTCCGTTTGGAGCGGTGTGGAGGCACAATGCTCCCCAAGAAGCCACTAGGGCCACCGTAATCTCCTCACGCCCTCGCACAATGCTAGATGCCGTGATTCCACTAAGGGACCCTTGAGGGCGGTCACCGAACCCGTACAAATGGCGACCCTTGGGGGCGGTCACCGAACCCTTACACTTTGGCAACCCTTGGGGGCAGTCACCGGTACCCGTCAAATTGCTCGGGGCGATCTCCACAACCTAATTGGAGACCCCGACGCTTGTCCGGAGCTTTACACCACAATGATTGAGCTCCGAACACCACTAACCGCCTAGGGCACCAAGGCACCCAAGAGGAACAAGCTCTAGGGTGCCCAAACACCCAAGAGTAATAAGCTTCTCAAACTTCACTTCCACGTATCACCGTGGAGAACTCAAACCGATGCACCAAATGCAATGGCAAGGTCACACGGAGTGCCCAAGTCCTTCTCTCTCAAGTCCCACCGAAGCAACTAATGCTAGGGAGGAAAATGAGAGGAAGAACAAGAAGGAGAACACCAAGAACTCCAAGAACTAGATCCAAGGGGTTCCCCTCACATAGAGGAGAAAGTGATTGGTGGAAATGTGGATCTAGATCTCCTCTCTCTTTTCCCTCAAAAACTAGCAAGAATCCATGGAGGGATTGAGAGTTAGCAAGCTCGAAGAAGGTCAACAATGGGGGAAGAACACGAGCTCAAAGGATAAGGTTCATTGGGGAAGAAGACCCCCTTTTATAGGTGGGGGAAAATCCAACCATTACCCCACTGAACATCCTCGCACAGAGCGGTACTACCGCTAGGGAAGGGCGGTACTACCGCTCCGGGCGGTACTACCGCTCAACCCAGTGGTACTGCCGCGCTGCCAGGGCCCTGACCCCAGGGTGGTACTACCGCTAGGGAAGTATGCAGGGGAGGCAGGGGAGGTATGCTTAGCAAACAAAGGAGTGAAACCTCCAACCGAGAAGAACCGGCATACCCTCCAACATCGAAAACATCATAGAAGATGCATGTGAACTCCATTTTCGATGAACTCGAGCTTGTCATGAACATGATCAAAAGCTCCAAATCTCACAAGGAGAAGAACCAAACAAGAACCAATGAAGATGATGCAAGGATGCAATGGTTTGAGCTCTCTACGAACAATACGATCAAGCAACTCATCGAGAGCCCCCCTTGATAGTACGGCAATCAATCCTATAACCCGGTCTCCCACAACTACCGTGAGACCGGTAAAATAGAAAACCTATCAAGGGCAAACCTTTGCCTTGCACATGGTCCACTTGAGCTAGATGATGACGATCTTGACTCCCTCAAGTTGGACCACCTTTCTTGATTGCAATGGCTCGAAGAAGACTAGTTGATTGCTCCCCCATACTCCACTATGGGTGAGCCACTCTTCTGCACATCTTCACAAGTCCATTGTCTCCACAATGGATGGCAAGCTTCAAGCATATGATCTCTTCGTGACGATTCTACTTGAGCTTGCACACCGCAACCTAACCCCACAAAGAACTTGCACGAAGACCATGGGTTAGTACACAAAGCGTAATTGACCATGCTTACCATACCATGGGATCGCTTGATCCCTCTCGGTATATCTTCTATGCTTTGTGTGTTGATCAACTTGATTCATTCTTTGACTTAGTCTTGATCAACCTTGAATCTTTCCAACTCTCTTCATTTGGTGATGTCTTGAAGGTAAACATGAATGATCACACAATCTTCTTCTTCAAGACATGCTTGCAATAAGCTCAATACTCATAAGACCAATCTTTGGATAATTCCTTAATAGCAACTTGGTCATCACAAACTCTCCTTGAAACCAACACATGGACTCCAAGAAAAGCCTATGGACAAACCCTTCAAATATAACTCAAGGCAACCATTAGTCCATAGAGATTGTCATCAATTACCAAAACCAAACATGGGGGCACCGCATGTTCTTTCATCTGCTCCTTTCCTATCAGTGATATGCATATCAAATTCTTGTAGCAGAAGAACCCACCTAATGAGTCTAGGTTTAGCATATTTCTTTTACATTAGATATTTTATAGCAGCATGATCAGTGTGAACAATCACTTTAGAATCAACAATGTAAGATCTGAATTTATCACAAGCAAACACCACTGCTAAGAATTCTTTTTCGGTAGTAGAATAATTTCGTTGAGCACTGTCTAGAGTTTTACTAGCATAATGAATAACATTCAGTTTCTTATCAACTCTTTGTCCTAGAACAACACCAACAACATAATCACTAGCATCACATGTAATCTCAAAAGGCAAGTTCCAATTAGGTGGTTGAATAACAGGTGCAGTAATTAAGGCTTTCTTTAGTGTTTCAAAGGCTTCCAAGCAATCATCATCAAACACAAAGGGAATATCCTTTTGCAAAAGATTCGTAAGAGGCCTAGAAATTTTAGAAAAGTCTTTGATAACCTCCTATAGAAACCAGCATGACCAAGGAAACTATGAATACCTTTGATATCTTAGGACATGGCATTTTCTCAATTGCATCAACCTTGGCTTTGTCCACCTCAATGCCTCTTTCAGAAATTTTATGGCCCTAAACAATACCTTCGTTAACCATAAAGTGACACTTCTCCCAATTCAAGACAATATTTGTTTGTTCACATCTCTGCAAAACTCGATCAAGATTGGTTAAACAATCATCAAAAGATTCCCATAAATAGAAAGGTCATCCATGAAAACCTCAACAACCTTTTCACAAAAATCAGAGAATATAGCAGTCATACATCTTTGAAAGGTAGCAGGTAAATTATATAAACCAAAAGGCGTACATCTATAAGCAAAAGTTCCAAAAGGACAAGTAAAAGTGGTCTTTTCTTGATCAGGTTGTAAAACAGGTATTTGTGAAAAACCAGAGTATCCATCAAGAAAGCAAAAAATGTGTGTGTTTAGATAATATTTCTAACATTTGATCAATAAAAGGCAGAGGATAATGATATTTTCTAGTTGCTTTGTTTAATTTAATAATAATCAATTACCATTCTATAGCCTGTGACAATTGTTTGTGGAATGAGTTCATTCTTATCATTATGAACAATAGTAATACCTCCCTTCTTAGGGACACAATGAATAGGACTTACCCATCTACTATCAGCTATAAGATAGATTATTCCTGCTTCCAGAAGTTTCAATATTTCTGTTCTTACCACTTCTCTCATCTTCAGATTTAACCAACGTTGGTGATCAACAACGGATTTAGCATCAGGTTCCATATTAATCTTGTGCTGACATAGAGTGGGACTAATGCCCTTAAGATCATCAAGAGTATATCCAATAACATCCCTGTGCTTCCTTAGAACTTTCAATAATGTTTCTTCTTCATGCTCTGAAAGGTTAGCACTAATAATAATAGGATATATCTTTTTTCTCATCAAGATAAGCATATTTCAAAGTGTTTGGCAATTGTTTTAATTCAAACACAGGATCACCTTTAGGTGGAGGAGGACCTCCTAGAGTTTCAATAGCAAATTGTGTTTAAGCAGAGGTTGGTGTTCGAAAAAGATTCTATCTATTTCATTTCTTTCACGCATATGCAAATCATTTTCATGGTCTAGCAAGTATTGTTCCAAAGGATCAGTAGGAGGTACATCAATAGAAGCAAGACCAATAATTTCATCCTTACTAGGCAACTCTTTCTAATGAGGTTGTCTACTAAACTTGGAAAAATTAAATTCATGAGATTCGTCACTAAAGCTAACACCGACAGTTTGTTTCTCACAATCTATTTTGGCATTGACGGTGTTCAAGAAAGGTCTACCAAAAATAATGGGATAACAGTCATCTTGTGGGGAGTTAAGAACAAGAAAATCAGTAGGGTATTTTATTTTCCCAAACAATACTTCAACATCTCTAAGAATCCCAATTGGTGATATAGTATCTCTATTAGCAAGTTTAATAGTGACATCTATGCCTTCTATTTCAGCAGGTGTTATTTCATCCTTAATTTATTTATATAAGGAGAAAGGAATAGCACTCACACTAGAACCTAGGTCACATAACCCATGATAAGAACGATCCCCTATCTTAACTGAGACAACAGTCATGCCAACAACTTGTTTGTGTTTATCTTTTCCTTCAGGTTTGGCAATTCTAGAAGCTTCATCACAAAGGTAAATAACATGCCCATCAATATTGTTGACTAAGAGATCTTTAACCATAGAACACTAGGTTCAACTCTGATTTGTTCAGATGGTTTGGGTGTTCTAACATAACTTCTGTTAACCAAAATTGAAGCTTTAGCACGTTCCTTCACCCAAACAAGGAAAGGTGGTTTCTCAATATAAGTAGTGGGAACAACTGGATCAACATTGTAAATGATAGTTTCTTCTTTAGCTTTTACTAGTTCTTTAACTTCTTATTTAATTGTTGGGTGATATTTAAACCACTTCTCCTTAGGGAGATCAACATGAGTAACAAAAGATTCACAAAAGGTAACTACTATCTTAGAGTCAAGTCCATATTTAGTGCTAAACTTTTGAAAAGCATCGGTATTCATAAAAGATTTAATACAATCAAACTTATGTTCAATACCTGACTCTTTACCTTCATCGAGTTCCCAATCTTCAGAGTTGCGTTTAATTATTTCTAAAAGATCCCACCTGAATTCAATAGTCTTCTTCACAAAAGAACCAGCACAAGAAGTATCGAGCATGGATTGATCATTAGGAGAAAGACGAGCATAAAAATTCTGAATGATGATTTCTCTTGAGAGCTCATGATTGGGGCATGAATATAATATTGACTTAATCCTCCCAAGCTATAGCGATACTTTCTCCTTCACGGGGACAAAAATTATATATATAATTCCCACTACTAGGAAAAGGGCTATAGTTGATATGGCCACTAATGGCGCACCAGGCATGTGGTGTGCCATTATTATATACTAATGGCGCACCATGTTCTGGTGCGCCATTAGTAATATATTACTAATGGCGCACCTGGTGCCTGGTGCGCCATTAGTAGTTTTGAAAAAAATTGTTACTAATGGCGCACCATTGTACAGTGCGCCATTACTAGTTGACATAGTAATGGCGCACCAAACCCACCGTGCACCATTAGTAGTTTTGAAAAAAAATAAAAAAATTGTTAGTAATGCCGAGCCCCACCTCCCCTCGCCCCGTCGCCCCCCTCCCCTCGCCGCCCCCTTGCCCTACCTCCCCTCGCCCCGTCGCCCTCCTCCCCTCGCCGCCCCCTTGCCTCACCACC
>NC_041393.1:609631793-609642267 GCF_002162155.2 Triticum dicoccoides | reverse complement strand
ATTTTTTCATATTCATAAATATTTTCAAATAACAAATTTGAACATATTTTTTAAAAAATTACTACTGTTTTTATAAAAATATTACTGTTATGATTTAAACAAGTTTGAACATATTTAAACACAAATAAATATCAAACATCATTTAAAATGCATAAAAGCAAAAATTGGGGAGCCTGGGAATCAAACCCAGGACCTCCTAGTATGTGTGCTGCGTGCTGACTAGTCGGGCTAGTGGGCGGGTTCTGATTTAGATAGGGTTAGGTGGTACTTATGGCGCACTAGGGGGAGGTGCGCCATTAGAACTCTCCCCCCGCTCCACCTGTTGCCTTCGCACTGTGGCCTCCCTCCCTCCCTCGCCAGATTCCCCAACCATACGCCGCCGCCCCCTCCGTCCGCCGCAGCCGCCCACGCGCCCCCGCCGCCTCCCTCTCCCCTTTCTCCCCCTCGAGCGCCGCCGCCCCCTCCGTTCGCCGTGGCCGCCCACGCACCCCCACCGCCTCCCTCTCCCCTTCCCCCCCTCGAGCGCCACCTCCGCCCCGAGCCCCACCTCCCTCGCGAGCGCCGCCTCCCTCTCCTCCCTCCCTAACCCTCGGAGCCGCCGGAGACTTGGAGCCTCGGCGCCGCCCCACGTCCACCAGGAGAGGAGGCCCCACGTCCACTAGGAGAGGAGGCCCGCGACCTCCCCGCCGTCTATCCCCGCCTCCCCCAAGCTCGCCGCCTCAGCCCTCCGTCGTCTTCGCTTCGGCCACCACCTCATCGTGGTCAGGTAGCCCTCCTCCCTCTACCTCTCTTCTCCTCTCTTCCTCCTCTCCTCCCTCCCGGCCATGCCCTCTTCTTCTCTCTATTGCTAGGTTTAGGTCAAATTCCTCTCTAATTTAGGTCAAATTAGGTTCAAAAAATTGCTAATTTTGGTCAGTAACAGCCATAGCAAGTCAGCAACTGCCATAATAGTGCTCCTATGTTTTCTGTAGCGTTAGTAGAGTGCTAATTTAATCTCTGCTCTAGCTTTGTTTAGTGGTCATAATTGAGGCCTAGGGCAGCTACCCCTCTGCTAGTCTCGAGCAATTCAAAGATTTAAGAAATAGCATTGGATAGAGACTTGAAGGAATGAGCTATAAGTAGAGAGGAGATGAGATGTTTGTGTTTTGATTCCAGATGCAGAGAGGAGATGAGATGTTCATTCTCTGGAATGCAGATACATTTTTCTTTTCGAACTTGTTTAACCAACAAATCTCCTTCCTTGATCATACATCTGAAGCTATGTATGATTCAGTTCACAGTATAATATTGGGAGAGGAAATTATTAGTAGTGGTTTGGTTCTGATTGAGGCCGATTCAACTCTTTGATCCGACACGACATGTCACACTTCATCCATGTGTGTGAAGTAATTTAGATCATGGTAGTGCTCTACTGCCCAAGGTAATTGAATACAAGACCAGTAGATGGATAATCTGACAGGGAGGGTAGCAGTGAGATAATTTTAGTACTGACCTGGGAGAGGAAGTTGACCTAGATGGCGTAAAAGTTCTTTAGACTGTGCATTCTCTTTGTTTCGTGCTATCTAGTGTCGTACTGCCATCACAAAGTACATGACAAAACTAACAACACAGATGGCTTGTTGAAGTATCATAAGGTTATAAGGAGCACAACAGCAGCTGTCAGCTATGATTTTTTTAGTTAACAGCAATCCATGATTTTTAGTTAACAGCAACCCATGATTTTTAGTTATAAGCAATCCATGATTTTTAGTTAACAACAATCCATGATTTTTTGGCTGTTGGCTGCTGCTGTATGTTGCTACTTCTACTTGTTGGTGGGGCACTGGTGCTACTGCTAGTCTGCTACTTGTGCTGGATGTGCTACTGCTAGTCTGCTGCTTGTGTGTTGTTGTTAGTTACTTTGGTTGCTCGTTGGCTTCTGCTAGTGCTAGGCTGCTAGTAGTTCTGTAGTGTAGTTGCGGCTGCTAGTGCTAGGCTGCTAGCGTCCTCGCGGTGTTTTATGATCTGTTGTAAGGGTACTAATTGGTCTCTTTTGCTGCTTATCAGAGATGCGGGGAAGCAGCCACCGCCGCTCTGCCACACCGCAGTACGAGTTGGATGCTTCCGAGTTCTTCAGTATCATACTTGGGACTTCAGTATCATCCATGACGCAGGTATATAAAACGAGAGATCTCCCCTTCACCCATCTCATTATGATATCTGTTGTTTGCTACATCACTCATTGTCCCAAACTGCAGAGGCTGCCTGACAGTTTTATGAACATGCTGGGTGAAGATCCGCCAAATAATGTGAAGCTGCGACAGGCCGGCAGCGGGTTTCGCAGGCTGTGGGATGTGGAGTTGGTGATCAAGGAGGGCCACATGTACTTGTATCATGGGTGGGAGAAGTTCTACCGTGCCTACGACCTGCGTCTAGGGTACTTCCTTCTCTTCAGGTACGACGACGACGCCACCATGCTCACCGTGAAGGTGTTCAACGCGACTATGTGTCGCATGCGCTACACTGACGATGATGATGCCAGTACGTTCTGCCTCTTCTTATTCCTCTACATTTGGCTTTGTCTCACATCGATTGTTAATGGTCATTGTTGCATTTGGACAGGCAATGGGAGCACCAGCAGCGACACTGGCTACAACCAAAGCAGCAGCGATTATGGCTGTAGCAAAAGCAACAGCGATTCTGGCTTTAGCGAAAGCAGCAGCAATTTTGGCAGCAGCGATTCTGACAACAAGAAGGATGATCCGGATTGGAGTGGGGGAGAAGAGGAGCAGAGTGGGGATGAGGAGCTACAGGATGACGATGGGTATCAGGCTGAGGATGACCTAGCGCTGGTGGTGGCTGACCAAGGGCAAGAGATGGTGGTGGCTGACCATGGGCAAGAGATGGTGGTGGCTGACCATGGGCATGAGATGGTGGTGGATGAGGATGACCTAGCGATGGCCGTGCCCGTCCTTCCTGAAGGTGGCCTCGCGATGGTGGTGGTGCTTGACAATGACCATGCACCGGTGGTGGCGTCGGTGATCCCACAGCTCGGCGACATGACCACGCCAATTGTGGTAGAAGACTACATCCCGCTGCCTCCACCGCCTCGCCGCTCTTGGCGCATCAGGCCGAGGAAGGAGAAGGAGAAGAACAATGAGAACTGAACTATGTCAGGTATGTCAGATCTCCAAAATGATATATATATATACTTAGTTACCTATGTTATCTCTAGTATGCTTAGTTTCCTATAGGTTAGCTTCATTTTACCTAAGTTGGCTCTAATATGCTAACTTAGAGCTTATATGCTTAGTTTCCTATAGGTTAGCTCCAAAATAACTTATGTTAGCACAAAATGATCAAGTTTATATAATAAGCTTATAGTCTTCTTCTTATTCTTCTTCTTTTCCAAAATGACATAGGTTAGCTTCATTTTACCTAAGTTGGCTCTAATATGCTAACTTAGAGAGCTTATATGCTTAGTTTCCTATAGGTTAGCTCCAAAATAACTTATGTTAGCACAAAATGATCAAGTTTACATAATAAGCTTATAGTCTTCTTCTTATTCTTCTTATTCTTCTTCTTTTCCAAAATGACATAGGTTAGCTTCATTTTGCCTAAGTTGGCTCTAATATGCTAACTTAGAGAGCTTATATGCTTAGTTTCCTATAGGTTAGCTCCAAAATAACTTATGTTAGCACAAAATGATCAAGTTTACATAATAAGCTTATAGTCTTCTTCTTATTCTTCTTTTCTTATTCTTCTTCTTCTTCTTCTTCTTCTAGTATTCTTCTAGTCTTCTTCTTCTTCTTCTTCTTCTCTTCTTCTTCTTCTTCTTCTTCTTCTTCTTCTTCTTCTTCTTCTTCTTCTTCTTCTTCTTCTTCTAACTTCTTGTTTATCATTTTGCAGATTTGATTTAATTCACGGAAGCTTGCATGGATGGAGTGCTTCTTTTCCATTTTTGTTTTTATTTTGTATCAATGTGAAACTTTTGTGAATTGATGGATAACGGTGTTGGATGAACAATGTGAAACTTTTGTAATATGTAACGATGGAACTATGTGTTGGCTATGTATGTATATATGATGAAACTTGTGTGTTGGATATGATTGTTATATGGATGCTTGTTGTATATATATGTGTTGGATATCTCATATGTGAAATAGTGACCTGAGATTAAGAAAAAACAAAAAAAATTAAAAAAAATTGTTACTAATGGCGCACTACCAGGTGGTGCGCCATTAGTATAGCAGATACTAGTGGCGCACTGTGGGCAATACTAATGGCGCACTACATGGTGCGCCATTAGAACACCAGATACTAATGGCGCACCAGTGGTGCGCCATTAGAATTTAATTCTAATGGCGTGATGCTAGTGGCGCACCAGTAGTGCGCCATTAGAAGGCAAAACTGGTGCGCCACTAGCATGCCTTTTCCTAGTAGTGTCCGATCACGATGAACTAGATGGATAGGATAATTTTTTTTGATGAAATTCCAATTTCAACCGATTCTAGCTCCCAGACCCAATATCATCGCATAGCCTATACCATGTCAGTGCCTTTCCCTTCAAAGATAAAGGGAAAACCTTCTTCTTAGCTTCATCTCCGGGCAAAACTGCAAACTTAAACAATCCACGAATTTCATCCACATATATCAAGTGCATATCAGGATGTTCGGTTCCATCTCCTGCATAAGGAATAGCTAGCAGTTGTTCTAACATACCCAAAGGAATTTCATATTAAATATTTTCAGTAGGTGTAGTAGGTTGAGGGGCAACTAATTGTAGTTTTGGTCGAGGTGAGATACCCCGAACAAACCCCTCAAAGGATTGTTTTCCATAGTAGCAAGTGACAATAAATTTCAGCACGTAGTAATAATGGTTCCTTACCAATTTCCACTTACCAAGAGCGCTGCACTCCCCGGAAACGGCACCAGAAAATAGCCTTGATGACCCACAAGTATACAGGGTCAATTATAGCCTTTTTGATAAGTAAGAGTGTCGAACCCAATGAGGAGCAGAAGGAAATGACAAGTGGTTTTCAGCAAGGTAATGTCTGCAAGTGCTAAAATTGTAAGTACCGGAGTAGTTTGATAGCAAGATAATTTGTAACGAGCAAGTAACGATAGTAGTAACAAAAGTGCAGCAAGGTATCCCAATCCTTTTGAGGCAAAGTACAGGCCAAAACGGTCTCTTATGATAAGCAAAGTGTTCTTGAGGTACACAAGAATTTCATTTGGTCACTTTCATCATGTTGGCTTAATTCGTGTTTGGTACTTTGATAATTTGATATGTGGGTGGACCGGTGGTTAGGTGTTGTTCTTACTTGAACAAACCTCATACTTATGATTAACCCTCTCGCAAGCATCCACAACTATGAGAATAGTATTAAGAATAAATTCTAACCATAGCATTAAACTTTTGGATCCAATCGGTCCCTTACGGAATAGCGCATAAGCTGGGGTTTAAGTTTCTGTCACTCTCGCAACCCACCATCGAATAACTACTCCACAATGCGTGCCCTTAGGCCCAAATATGGTGAAGTGTCATGTAGTCGACGTTCGCATGACACCACTAAGAGAATGACAACATACATATCATCAAAATATCGAACACATAGCATGTTCACATGATTACTTGCAACATGATTTCTCCCGTGACCTCAAGAACGAAAGTAACTACTCACAAATGATAATCATGCTCAAGATCAGAGGGGTATTAAATAGCATAATGGATCTGAACATATAATCTTTCACCAAATAAACCATATAGTAATCAACTACAAGATGTAATCAACACTACTAGTCACCCACAAGCACCAATCTATAGTTTTGATACAAAGATTGAACACAAGAGATGAACTAGGGTTTGAGAGGAGTTGGTGCTATTGAGTATGTTGATGAAGATAGCTCTCCACAAGATGGGAGAGTTGTTGGTGATGATGATGACGATTATTTCCCCCTTCGGGAGGGAAGTTCCCCCGGCGGAATCGCTCCGCCGGAGGGCAAAAGTGTTCCTTCCCAAGCTCCGCCTCGAGGCGGTGGCGCTTCGTTCCGAAAGTCCTCCCCCTTTTTTTTCTAGGTCAAAATGACTTATATACCAGAAGAGGGGCACCAGAGGTGGGCCGAGGAGGGCAGCACCCACCAGAGCGCGCCTGGGCCTCCCTGCGTGCCCAGGTGGGTTGTTCCCACCTGGTAGCCCCCCTTTGGTACTTATTTGCTCCAATAATTCTTAAATATTCCATAAAAAATCCTCGAGAAGTTTCATCTCATTTGGAGTTGTGCAGAATAGGTAGCTTGACATAGCTTTTTCAGGTCCAAATTTTCAGCTGCCAGAATTCTCCCCCTTTGTGCATACCTTGAATATTATGAGAGAAAAGGCATTAGAATTACTCCAAAAAGCATTATTATATAATAAAACAACATAAATAATAGTATGAAAACATGATGCAAAATGGACGTATCACCTGTCATCCCCGTCGCGCCGTCCCCGTGTCACCGCGCCCGTCCCCGTCGCCGCCCCCTTCGCCTCGCCCCACGAGCCGTCGGCCCCGCTGTAAGACCTGCCCCCCTCACTACTAGAAAAATGTCTATAGCTAATATGGACATTAATGGCGCACCACGTATGTGGTGCACCACTGCTATATAGCAGTGGTGCACCATATATAGGTACGGAATTAAACTCCAAATACTAATGGCGCACCACATCCACGGTGCGCTACTACTAACATTTTTTTTCAAAACTAGTAATGGCGCACCAGGTGATAATGCGCCATTACTAGTTTTAACTAGTAATGCGACCACACCCTCAGTGCGGCACTACTAACAATTTTTTTATTTTTTTTTCAAAACTAGTAATGGCGCACCAGGGGATAGTGCGCCACGCACCACACCCTTGGTGCGCCACTACTAGTTTTAACTAGTAATGGCGCACCACACCCTTAGTGCGCCACTACTAACTTTTTTTTTCAAAATTAGTAATGGCACACCTGGGGATTGTGCGCCATTACTAACTTTGACTAGAAATTCCACCAAATGCACCCCCACTGTGGACCGCCTTTTCAGTTTTAAAAAATATAAAAGAAAATGATGGAAGTGTCAAAAAAATAAAAGAAAATAAGTTTCCCATGTGATATGTGGTCTAGTTGTTGGAAAAATTGAAAAATATGAATGTCGAATTTATTTGCAAAATCTCTCTAGAATTTAGTAAAATGGGCATAACTTTTGCATACGAACTCGGATTAAAAAGTTTTTTATATGAAAAATCATCTACTCGAAAAGGTACATCCAAATTCAACAAGGCGAACCCGTTGAAGATTTTCAGAATCCCCAAAAACCTAATAGAAAAAAAGATACGGGGCTTTTAAGATCTAGAGGGGGAAATGGTAAAAAAAATTAAACTTAGTAATGGCGCACCATTTGCCAGGTGCGCCACTAGTAACAGAAAAAAATGGTTTCGAATTTTTATTTTTGGAAAAAATGTTCAAAATATGATACGTAATATGACCGGGAAGTTTGAAATATTTTTTCAAAATTTCATCACACTCATGAACATGAACAAAGTCCTAGACATCAACAAGGTTTAATATGATTGATATGATAGATATATCAAGAAGTGTATGTTAAGTGAGCTGCTGCTGGGGTTGGATAGAACTGCGAAGTTAAGCATGCTCAGGCTGGAGTAGTGTGAGGATGGGTGACCTTCCGGGAAGTTGGACCATGGAGTGCGATTTGACCTGAGATTAAGCATATTGACCCAAGATTAAGCCACGGTGACCCAAGATTAAGAAAAAAATGATTTTTTTAAAAAAAGTTGAATTTTTTTTCTAAAAATAATTTTTTTTATTATTAATGGCACACTTCTACGTGGTGCGTCATTACTAAGTCAGATAGTAATGGCGCACTTCTAGGCATAGTACTGGCTGTGATAGTAATGGCGCACCAAATGTGCGCCATTACTATTTATTAGTAGTGGCGTGATAATAGTGGCACACCTATAGTGCGCCAACTAATAGCCAAAACATGTGCGCCACTAACAGCCTTTTTTCTAGTAGTGCATGCCACGCCATGGCCGCTCTCGAGCCCGCACACACACCCATACAGTACACACACACACACATTATTTTCTATTTTTATGTTTTTTTAGTTTTTTACACTTTTAGTTATAGAAATGTTAGATGAGAATTAGCTAGGTAAATATAAATGTTTGATTAATGTCAAAGTGTTTGACGAATTAGATTAATGTCAAATGTTAGATGATCTAATTAGTGTTTACTTTTAGCTAGATGAATTAGATATATTAATGCATGTTAATTAGATGAATTAATTAGTTTTTATACTTTTGTCAAATGTTAGATGAATTAGCTAGATATATTAATGTTAGATGATCAAATTAGCTCGCTAGCTCGTCATATGTCAAAGTTTGATCATGTCAAAGTTGAATTTTGACATATATATGCAACATATGATCATATGTCAAAGTTTGATCATATGTCAAAGTTTGAAATTTGACATATGCAACATTTGATTATGTTTAAAAATGTTACATATTTGCATAGAATTTGTAATCGATGTCAACTTTGCCCGGCCCGCATCCTCGTCGTCGACCCGTTCGCAATGACGTCCTGCTTCAGAGGTGCCATGTCCGGGACTAGGCTCCGCCGGGCTGGCACTGGGAGGTGCTACCTTCAGGGGCGCGCATCTTGGTGAGGAACCCGGGTCCTGTAGTCGACCCGGAGCTTCTTTGGTGGCGGGCACGTGGGTCACATTCGATGCGGAGGCTGGCGTCCCCCGAGGAGGTGGTACGTCACCGTGTCAGGGAGGAGGACGAGAACGTCCGCCACTACATGGTTGCATTGGACGTCAGGTTCTCCAATACCTGGCAGGTTCTTCGGGGATCTCACTGTAGCTATGATCCTATGGTGGTTCCTTCTCTTTAGGTGTCCACCGCGACTCAACTAGATTATTCGCTAGTATTCGATCTGCATTAGCTAGAGTGATGTATTTGAGATGTTCGAGACGATGTATTCGAGATTATATTATTCGATAATATTCGAGATGATGCATTCGAGATTATATTTAATGATGCATATTATCTACTATGATTCAGTTTTATCTTTCGAGATGCATATCTATTATCTATTATTATTCGAGATGCATATCAATTATCTAGTATTATTTGAGATGCGTACTAAATTGTTTTATATTTCTTCTGGATTTGTTAAATAAAAGCTATGACAGACAATACCGGTAGACAAGGAGAAGAGGCTATGTTCGAGATCATATGTTTCCTGAGCCGGCCAGATGAGAATGAAGATGATGGCTCACAATATCTGAACAATACCGGGGAGGGTGATGATATGATATTCGATGAAGATGACTGAATGGACGAAGTCCAAAACTATGATGATCTTCAAATAGCAAACACCGGCGACGTATATTTACATAAGCGGGCATCTGGTGATCCATCACATGTTTTAATTGATTTGTATATATATTAACAAATCAATCTTTCTTCTTTCAGCCCTCTGGATCAACCAAATCAGGAGAAGGCAGTAGGACATTGCGAGGCCCGACCAAGAAGTTGAAGGAACGTGTAAAGTACAACATCGATGCCATCAAACCTAATGGCGACCCGATCGATCCTAAGAAGAATGCGGGCAAGTTCGTTCATCAGTGCAGAGTTCTTGTGAAGGACCAAATGCCGAGCTCCATTCAAGAATGGAAGAAGCTAGCAAAGAACTATCCAGATCTTACTTTTGTGGACAAAAGAGCAAAAGATTGGCTTTGGGAATCTCTCATGTCACATTTCATGCTACCAGATCATTTCACAGCTGAAGATGTGGAGAAAGTCAAGAACACTACTCATTGGAAGATGGCGATAGCGTTCAACAACCACAAGAAAACTGTATGGAACAAGTACCTCGAAGAAGGAAAGAAGACTCCAGAATTAGAGGGAACACTGGAGATGCAAAGAGATCACTAGGACACTTTCGTGAAATTCAAGGAATCAGAATTAGCTCAGGAACGGCCCAGAATAAGCAGGATCAATGCCTCAAAGAACATACACTACTAGAAAAACCCCTACTAATGGTGCACCTAATATGGCCATTAATGGCGCATCTGTGGTGCGCCATTAACAGCACGCCATTAGTAATTTTTACTAATGGCGCACCACCTGGTGCGCCATTAGTATCTGGTATACTAATGGCGCACCGCGGGTGCGCCATTAGTATAGGCCAGCGTGCGCCATTAGTATGCCTCCCAGGGGCCATGTATACCCAGGTGCTTTGGCATACTAATGGCGCACCACCACTGGATGCGCCATTAGTAACCGCAGCATACTAATGGCGCACTACCCAGTGATGCGCCATTAGTATGCACTGTCATACTAATGGCGCACTGTCCTGTGATGCGCCATTAGTATGAATATTAGGTTTTTTTTATCTTTTTATTTTCTGTTTTTTGCACAGGTTACAAAATGTATAGTTTGACAAAA
>NC_041393.1:609624909-609631729 GCF_002162155.2 Triticum dicoccoides | reverse complement strand
TTTGACAAAATATAGACAGCACACATCAACAACAGATTCATCGAATACAATAGAAGATTAGTCTTTGAATACAATTCATCATATTAGTCTCCGAATACAATTCATCATATTAGTCTCCGAATACAATTCATCATATTAGTCTCCGAATTAAAAAGACCGAACAAAGATAGAACATTATATTACAAGTCTCGAGACCGCGAGTAGCGAGTTTGTCTTCACATTACAAGTCGATATCGATCATCTAAACTACCATCACATAGAAGAGAGCTGCGGTCATCACGATGAGCATCATCACGATGAAACTCGTCTTCATCCGGTTCCTCCAACGCTCCCTCCCCTCTCCCGCTAGATAGCAGGCGTATCTAGATTCGGCCTCGGCCCTAGTGGTGTACCCTTTGTAACTGTTACCGCTGAATCGGTGAACCTGTCTCCGACACTCCTCCCAGTCATCGTAGACTCCGGGAACCTTACCCTTGTACACGACATACGTCGGCATCGCTATGCACTAGCCAAACGAAACGTTAGTACCAATTCACAGACAATACATAAGCAATATATAATTATGCAACAGAACGATCGGAAGAGAAAAGGAAGACATTAATAGCATCGATTACATCTAAGTTGAACGACTCTCGAAACCAAAGAGACATACTACAAGTTCACTAAAGTTTAATTACAACATGAGCCAATCGATGTTTCAGAACTAGACAACTCGACTCAAGGGACCGGAGCGTGGATGAAGCCGCCGTCTATCGTGGGAGTCATGAAAGAACGGGCGTTGTCATCCTGCATTTGTAGCATTGTGTCGATGTCACTGTTGGACGGTTGATTTCTGAGGTAGAACTGCCCCGAGGTACGAAGGACATCTTGATGGATGATTTCCGCAAAATCCGACTGGATGCGAAAGAATTCTTGTCGGAGGTCCGCGTCCTGGATTGCCGACACGCTCGCGGCCCAATCTTTGAGTTTACTCGGTAGCAGAAGTTGATGATGGTCCCGTACGATCGCCCGCATGTGATGGATGGCGTAGTAGGCACCCTTCTGACCGCCAGGCGGCTGCTTGACGCAGCAGAACGTCGTATTGTGGGAGAACACGTGCTTGCTGTACTTACGAATAGGCCTGGTGAAGGTGCCTCCAGATTGGGCGTAGCCGGGGAGAACATCATCAAGAACCTTCTTGACATTTGTGTAGTCTACGTTCGACTGACGGTCCGGGTCGAAATACGTGGCCATGGAATATTTGGGGCTTAGGAGGATGAGCGTGCAACGTGTGTCACTGCAGAAAACACGGAATGTTAAAAGAAAAATGATCGAAAAGTAAGAATTCATATGTTACGGGCCGGTTGAGGGGAGGACTTACTCGGGAAAGTAAGGCACGAGGAAGTTATCCTTATCTTGGTGTGCCAGAATGATGCCTTCGAGGTAAGAACTCGCGACTTGCCGGTCCCCAGCGCTGCCCAAGATCTTGGCACACATGTAGAAGGGGTCGACTATCACGATGTCCGGGATCTTGTCGCGAATGATCCGCATCTCCATACTCAGCGAAAATAGCCGAACGAAGGTGTAGTGCAGCGGATGAAGGTTCAACATAGCGTGGATGTCATCAAAACGCAGGACGATCGTAAGCCCGATGGTGTTATCCACAAAGCCCTTGCCCTCTGGCACCTTGGCCGCGAAAACCGGGTATGCCACATCCTTCTCCCTGAGACGCCGCTTCTCCAAAGCAAGAACACTGTCATGCAGACTCCGCATAGCACCGGTTGCAGCATTGAGCATATTTGTCGGTAGCATCGCCCTACCCGCCACATGCACCCTCCTCGAGATATCCTGCGGTGAAGGTGGCCCGTCCTGAGCACGGATCGTACTCGGTGCCGGCTGGCTCGCACCCTTCTTAGTCTTTCTTTTGCGTGCCTTCTTCTTCTCCTGTAATTGGACCGAGTTCTGCTCACAGACCGCCTTCTTGAGTGTGTTGGGGCTGATAATATTTCGCACCTCGCCTATCTGAGGCTCGGTGAAGTCGGCAGCTGGAGGCGTCTCCTGAGAGCTGAACGCCAGACGGCGCCTATTGCAACTTGGCTTCTCCGTGGTACAAGCTAGATCGCACACGTCTTTTCTTGGGTTTGGTTCTTGAGAAGGAGGCCCCATGAAGTCGCCATCGTACCCATGCTCGGCAAAGTACTGATCGACGTTGCCAAATGTATCATCGTCGTCGTCGTCGTCGTTCTGATCCTGTGCCATATGCATGTTTGGATCCAGTGGCATAGGGATGTCCGGCACCGTTACGGCGGTCTTGCCATGGGGCCGACTTGGCGCCGGCACGACTGGCGGTGTTGTCTTTGGGGTGGTGTCCCCCGCCCCCAAACGAATCTGGCTCTTCGGCCAAAGCAGGGGCCAGCTCAGGCAGGCGCTGAGGGTCATCACGTCATCATCGTCGGCCCCGACGGGTCGAATCGGAGGTAACAAGTCGTCGCAGCCTGGCAGCACCCGAACCAGTTGAACCCTAAACAAGTTGGCTGGCATCTGGGTACCGTGGAACAAGGGGTTGCCCGGTTGAACGATTTTGCCCTTGGCGACATCGACCAACTCGTTGTTCACGAAGTGGAGGAGAGTGCACGGAACGTCGGCGGCACCCTGCGAAAACATGTAGGGCGTCAGGGATGCCCAGTCAAAGGCAAGGAGATGAAGTCCTCGGCCGAGAGAGGCTTAATTAGTTACCGTGATGATGGCGTCGAGCTCGGCTAATGTCGAGGCACCGCCAACGGCGGGCGTGCAGTTGACGGAGCGGCCGCTTGCTGAAGAGGTGCCGGCCGGCGTACACCCGGGTGCATTAAGCTCCCGTGCCGGCATCGGAGACACCAATGCCGCCTCCGCCAGAGGCACCAATGGCCCCGCCATCGCATTATGCGAGTTGCTGGCCGTGAAGCTAGGAATCGGGGGCGGCCCCTGTTGGCCGCCCGCAATCCACGCACTCAACCCCGAGATCAAGGTAGGCACAAGGGCGGTGATCGTCGCTCCGAGTCGTTGTTCCACTTGCTCTTGGACAATCTCCGGAATCCGCGCCACCTGTGCCTTGAGTTCTTGAACCTCTCGCGCCTGGCTTTCCGAGCTGGTCTTTTTCTCCTTCCGCACACCAGCGGTATAGTATGACCCCCATTTTGTCGACAAGCCTTTGCCGGCCACACGACCAGCTGACGTCGGCTTACTGAGCTTATCCTTGTTCTTCATTATATTCAACCCCCTATTTAGAGTGGTGTCCCAAGGGTTGCTCTTAGTCGACCCCGCGCTACTGCTTTCAGTCGCCTGCGGAAGGAATGTGAACCATTTAGAAATTTGGCTTCATTAATTAGAATGCAACCATATGGAGCTAATTACGCGGGGGTGTATTCCTTACCAGAACAAGCTCAAGCCGCCTAGTGTTCGGATCCGTGGTAAGCTCCTTTGTTTCCGGGTCCTTCTTGTACCGGGCCCTGACAAAGTTCCTGGTCTGCTTGTCACCGTATTTATCGAAGAGGGGCGGTAGGCCTTGCTCGGCACGGTCCGCCTCCTCCTTGTCCCATATAGGCTCCGCCACTCTGTAACCGCCGGGACCGAGTGTGTGTTCCCCTATGTTCAGCTCCCGCATTTGTTTCCCCCACTCACTTGATTGGGAGCTTGCGGTGCTCGAGCAATTGATCTTGAAGTCATTGTAGTCATCTTCGGTGATCGAAGGATTTTTCTCCTTGATCCTCTCATAACTCTCACCTTTCTCGATCATTCTCTTCACATTGCTTTTCCAAGTAGACAGGGCCTTGCTCATCTTCGTGAGGGCAGCATTGTTCACTTTATTCCCTTTGAGGCTTGTGTTTTCGAATTCAGCGGGGAACTTGTATCGTTCGTGCAGCTTCGTGAAGAGGAGGTGGCGCAAATTCCCTCGGTCAGGATGCCTCAGGTTCTCGGTGTTGATCGAGACGGTGCTCCGGACAATGCACCCGAGCTGAAGCGAGTACCCCTTGACTATTCGTTCGGGCGCCGTTGGATTCCCGTTGGAGTCCACTTCAGTAACTTCCTCCTTGAGGGTGCGGAGCACGATCGGGTGCCGGTCCTTCCGTTGCCTCTTCGGCTGGCTGCTATCTGTGCGTGCGCCGCCATCATCAGTGGTGGCATCCTCGGCGGCACCATCAGTGGTGGCATCAGTGTGGTCATCCTCGGCGGCACCATCCGTGGTCTCAGGATCGATGGGGAAGGCGGCGGCCTCATACAAGTGAGGTTGTTCCTCCATCTCCTGGGACAGCTCCCAGAATGCCTTGCCGCCCGAACCCCCGGCCTCATCATTGTGGGCCATGTTTCTCTCTAAATAGAAACAAAGTTTGGTCAAAAAGTTGGTTATTGTCAAGGAACAAGATCATGGTCTCATCATTTAGCGTTTGTCGACACCGAGGCATCCTAAAATCTAAGCTTTTATCATTGAGGGTTTTTCGACGCCAAGGCACCCTAAAAGCCTAACTTTTCATCATTTCGGTTTTTATCGACACCGAGGCACCCTAAAAGCCGTGCATTAGTCACAAGTACGCTGCGGCACTTGATCCTACTTAATTAACTACTAAGATACCCCGGCCTATGCATTAGTCACAAGTACCCCATATGCCCTATTTTTAGCAAAGTCATGCTAAAATTCACGGAAAATTTCAGCATGAGCTTTGCTGAAAATAGGACATATGGAGTACCCGAATTTGCCGGAACGGAAGTTAATCGACATTCCGGCAAACTCAAGGGCCTCTCGGGGTACCTGCAAAATCATCACGACACGATGGTCGGAGACAAAACCCAGCAAACTAGCAAAATCATCACAAATTGTTTCCTGTTAAAGATGATCATCATCTTTACAAGTCTTTCTCAATGTGATCACAAGTAATTCAGAGGCATCACAAGTAATTCAGAGCATCACAAGGCATTAGTAGTTCAGTACATGAACAAGTTTTACAAACCCATATAAGAACAAGTGAATTCTAGTCCCATTGACACTCCTGGTTTTCTACAAACACCAAGTACTAGGGCACACAAAAGTTCTGAAATTTGTGTGCCTAACTGAATTAACTGAACTTTCAGTAACCGAATAAACTGAATTTTCAAAACTGCAAGAAGCCAATTAAAAAAAATCCAACAGCACTAGAACTGAGCTGATTGACAGTAGTTTTGTTCACTGTTATGAAGAGAAACTTCTTCTTGTAAGAAAGGACTTCGCGTGTGGTTTGGATATTCAGAAATCAAGTTGAAATATAAAACCATATAGAGGTAGGTATGCTACAAGTCTACAACATATATACTAATTAATCAACTGCAATCAGGAGACAGTTTCTTCTTCTAAGTCCATCTCACGGTTCGCTGAATTAAGAAAAATACATCATCATTTCAGAAAACTTACGCAAACTACTCAAAACAGGAAGAAGAAGAAAAACACATTTCAGAAGGAAAAAACTTTTGTATAGCTAGAATTCAGAATGCATTCAACAATCCAAACTTTTGTATTTCCTGGATAACAAACAGTAATGATCTCTAGCCCTGACATTCATTTATTCATTCTTCTAGTAAATAGGTGCATAAATGTTCTTGCCGAATGGGTTTATTTTTTGTTGATCTATATGCTCATATATGCTGACGAGGCTAGCCACTTTTCTGCCACTCATATGCCACTGATAAAAAAATGAACTTTCACCAGTAAGTTGTAACTTGGCAGCCAGTCAGTTTATACAACAAAGATAATCATATATTTCTATGAACACTAGACGCCAATCTGAGGATAAAAAAGCATCTACTAGTAACTAGTGCATATGATCATCACTAGCCCATAATAGTAATTAAGTTTTTTTTGTAGACAAACAACATGTTTATCTTTCAGGCATCTACATCTCAGAGTGTACCGAACAAAACCCAGAGCTTGGTGCTAGTGCTCTGCTGCTCAAATTGGGTCGAGAAGCATCTACTAGTAACTAGTGCATATGATCATCACTAGCCCATAATTCGTGTACTCCAAAAATTCAAGCAATTGTACCAAATTTTGAAAGAGATTTTTCCAATTTATATTTAAATAGAATTGGGGTATATACCTTGGAATCCTCCTAATGGAAACAGCACTAACTGGCGTCTCTATTTCAGCACGAACTGTCAGAAGACTTTTGACCTAAATAATATTTAAATGGTTCTAAGTTAGTAAAGTACATAAAGAAAGATCATCGAGTAATTCTCCATGGCATAATTTTTACCTACCAACAGGAGACCTATAACATTTCTAGGGTTTCCTGAATACACAGGTACACGGCTGTGGCCCCGGGCAAGAATTGTACCAATTGTTTCCCTGTAAATACAATTAAAGAAGGTTCACTATAAATAACAGTATGTGATGAGCATGTCAAAGGTTGCATAGTGGAGTCCTCTCGATATATACTATTCACAACTGTTTATTAATTATAGTATCTAGGTCAAACTTTAAAATGATTACATCACCGAAGTAAAGAACCACAGATAGACAAAATGGTAAGGGAATTCAATCAGGAGCAATGGAATATGCTTGCTAGAAGAACCAACAAAATTAGAAGCAGAAAATGGCACAAATGGACAATGCAAACTGCTCATTGCAACCTTTCAACTAAGGACTTAATATTTCAACGAATCTAAAACTAATATGATTCAACTTTGTTATTTGCCATCAATAAGCATACACACACTGACCAGAATCAGTGGAATGGAGAAGGAAGCAAGCACGTGAGAGGAGGCTATGGACTTGCGGAATGGAGAAGTAAGGAGGAGGTGGTCGTACCTTGGGCGTCTAGTCTAGGTCCTGCGG